>NC_047106.1:82000846-82083346 GCF_902500255.1 Thalassophryne amazonica
AAATCGCAGAAGCTTCCTCAGCTAAAATTCTTGCTCTGGTGGTCTGACTTCTGTCTTGACTCTTGTCGAGAAGAATGATCCGAAGTCACAAAAGCTGGAGTTTTAAACCTAACCAGACCCCTCCTACCGAGAGGCAGACTGCTATAGGCTAGTGACTAAACAATAGCTCTAATTAGAACCTATTGTGCTCTAGTTAGCACCCTCCTAATGACAGGGCAGCTGTGGCTCCCTTGACGACTCTGCTGATGACGTGAATGACTCATTACCATGAACAAAAGACTGAAACTGCTTTGACCTGAGTACCCCATTGTAAACAGGGGATAAAGTGTGTCTCAGACCCCCTCCCCGGTTAAGGCTGGGTTTCAAACGTTTCACCAAGAATGCCTCCTTGACCCCTCTCTCAAACCATTTCTTCTCTCTGGCTAATATTTTAACTTCCTTGTCCTCAAACGTGTGGTTAGTGTCTTTAAGGTGGAGATGAACTGCAGACTGAGGTCCACTGGTGCCCTCTCTGCGGTGCTGGTATAGCCTTTTGTGTAAAGGTTGCTTAGTCTCACCTATGTAGTGTTCGTTACAGTTTTCCTGGCATCTGATAGAATACACTACATTGCTCTGTTTGTAACTAGGGATCCTGTCCATAGGTTGAACTAATTTCTGTCTCAAGGTGTTAACCGGTTTAAAGTAAACTGGGATTTTTGCACTAACCACACGTTTGAGGACAAGGAAGTTAAAATACTAGCCAGAGAGAAGAAATGGTTTGAGAGAGGGGTCAAGGAGGCATTCTTTGTGAAACATTTGAAACCCAGCCTTAACCAGGGAGGGGGTCTGAGACACACTTTATCCCCTGTTTACAATGGGGTACTCAGGTCAAAGCACTTTCAGTCTTTTGTTCATGGTAATGAGTCATTCACGTCATCAGCAGAGTTGTCAAGGGAGCCACAGCTGCCCTGTCATTAGGAGGGTGCTAACTAGAGCACAATAGGTTCTAATTAGAGCTATTATTTAGTCACTAGCCTTAGCAGTCTGCCTCTTGGTAGGAGGGGTCTGGTTAGGTTTAAAACTCCAGCTTTTGTGACTTCGGATCATTCTTCTCGACAAGAGTCAAGACAGAAGTCAGACCACCAGAGCAAGAATTTTAGCTGAGGAAGCTTCTGCGATTTGAAGCGAAATGTCCTCGCGTCAAGCAACCCAGTCCAATCGAAGATTCAAGCTTCTCTAGTAAATTCAGGTGTGGTGTCACCGAATCCACTGAACACATCAGTGTTCTCCTGCTGGTTACACTATAGCGCCGTTTGACAGGTGCTCACCTGACACTGTCCTCGGAGCAGGACACACCCAGCGGGGCCAGGCACGTCACACCAGAAGCACGAGCTGCTCGGATCACCTCCTCAGGCTGTCATGACCCCCGCCAAAAATAAATAAATAAATAAACTAATCATTTTGGGGGTTAACAATTTTGAAACCAATGCATTATATGTTACACGTGCTTTTAAAGAAAAAAAATGGCTCATTTCAGATCTTCAAAATGGCAAGGAAATTTACATTAACAGTAAACTCAAAGGAAACTCTGCAGAGTGCTAAAAGGAGAAAAATATTAGCTGAAGAAAATGAAGAAGAACTGGTCATAGCATTCAAAAACTGGTGAAGAAAAACAAGAGCTCCTGCAGGATAAAAAAGAAAGGGCATCCAAGCTGAGGAAAGAAAAGGTTAAGCTAAGAAGTGCCACACAAAGAGCTGCTGGCACCCTTTATGTGAAAGACAATATAACAAAAAATATTGTATATAAAGAGGCATTAACATTATATTAGTTCTCTTTCTCTATTTAATATGATCAATCATAGCATTTAGCGTTGCATAGTGATGGGTAGTCAAAATTCTATTTAGAAATATAAACAGCAACTGCCAGTATTATTTCAAGTCAGATCTGTTAGTTGTAGCTTCAGCCTTGGTTACCCCACTCAGTCCAATTTTAGCTGTTCCATGTTGGTCTGACCTACTGTCCAAAGTTGTTCTTCACTCTCAGTTAAATAGAATCAGTCTACAAAGAACTCACATTCTGGGACATTGAGAAGATAACAGCTTGACTAGTTATGCAATTCAACATATACAGTTCCATTAGAAACAGTAACAATTTATTCATCAAAACGTTCTTTAGGTTCTCTTCCGAAAAAATAAAATAAAATAATAATAATAATAATAATAAATTCCTCTGTGTAAAGTTTCAGCCATTCAAAACAATTTCTACCCTCTATGGCTGCAGTCATATTACTTTCAATTACACTGGTCCCCAAGGATGTCTAAGAGTGGGCTAAAGCATGCCCACAACTTCTAAAAACAAAGTGGAGACCTTTAGCTGTTGAGCTATTCAGTGTTAACCTTCCAATACAAACAAACAGTTTACATGCAAAAGTACATTGCTGTAGGGAAAAACAATCATGCTTTGCGCACAGACCATGAATAAAACTAATTTCACAAATGATATTTTATATTTGGAAATTAGAATGCAACTTTACTGAATGGGTTATTTAAAGTATTATTTGAGTCAAGCTATCACACCCTTTCTTGACAACTGACTAATTCTCGGTGCTGTAAAATAGAGCCGACACAGAAATGTCATATCTTGCAGTTCCTTAAATGGACACTAAAGGCTGGATCCAAAAATTTGTCACTCCCCATAGACCGCATGTTAAAATATCAGAAGCAGAAGCATACATGCTTACAGACTGGAACAAGAAATACTGTTGTGGTCTCTATAACTAGTTTCCCCATTCATGACAGCTGTAGCTGGTGTGAGCTTTTATGTATCTCATCATTTTATGATGTTTTAAGTCATAAGGTTATAAATGATTTGGAATGAACTTGCATTGTTTGACATCTTTAGTGTGCCGACTCAAGGCAACCACTCGTTGATCGCTAGTTGCAGCTTTGAGCTGCTGTGGACTCGACCATGTTTGTCCTTTCTGAGCATGTTATAGCCATTATCATGGATAATATCCTTGTTGTGAGGTAAATTATACTAAAGGACCATCTTAGAAGTCTATTTGCATGGATTCCGTTTGGTGAAATTTTAGTTTTATTTAATTTATATGTTAGCATGTATTGATAACTTGCTGACATTACCTCAACTAATGGTGCCATGTTACTGAGGCCATGTTCCAGTCAAAATGGTTAATACCCACATCCAGGCCACCTGTTGTAAAAATCACTGGTCAGAAAAATGTGCATTAATCAAACACCTGAACCAAGGTTAGCTTCTTATTATTAGCCTGAGCTGAGCTTATTTGGAAAGTACAAGATTGGAGGTCATGTTCAGGTTTCATTCCTACTGCCCAGGTCATGTCAGTCTTACCCACATGCCACCTCTTTACACATTTATGGGAGTTAGGTGGATTCAGGTACTGACATATAGCGCTGCCCCATCTGGATTTCAAACCTGCTTTTCAGAAAACCTATGGGTGATGTCACAGAAGGCCTGTCCATTATATAACCAGTCTATTTCTATAGCACAGAGCAAAAGTGCGCTTGGGGTGTGTCCAACTCTGCTTTGCTATATAATTGGTGCATAAACTGAGAGCAGATTAAGGCACAGAGTGAAAATGGGCTGTATGTAGTGACTTAATTAATCATGGGTGTGTTTTGGGCATAACATGGATTACTCCAGTCACAGTGCCATCTGTCATTCCTTTAAGAACCATTTCTGCTTGAACCTGGTGCTTTGTTGTTTGGATGACTTAAGGACCTTTAGGGTGCGGAGTTTTCTACATCACTGTGTTCCTGTGCCCGAGGTTGAACAAATATGAAAGCCGCCATGTTTGTGAAGACTTGTGTGTTCCCAAAAAAATATTGAATAAAAAGTGAAGCAGTCTGTGAGTCATAAACACAAGATTGCATCAAAAAGCAGAAGAACGAATGACAGACATCACCCCCGCTGGGAGGAGCTTTTTGTCAGTGGCTGTTCGTCAGTGAGGCCAGGTGGAGCCGAATAAGCCAGTGTGATCGCGCAAACACACGCAGTCAAATTCCTCACTTTTGAACATATACACAACCAGTATGAGCAACAAGGCTTCTGCAAATTTGTCTAAGGTGTGTGAGTATTCTAAAAGTAAAATGTGATCTTAGTGCACCACAGAATACTGAAGTTTTACCAGCTAACATTAGCTTAGCCTTTAGCTGCTGTATGCTGAATCAATCACTCAGTCGAGCTGACTGAACATTTTATATTTGCAAATTGTTTGTTCTGTTTTTATTTTAACCAAATAAATCTACACAATATTTTTAACCCCTTAAGCTCTAGACCCTATTTCACCAAACTCAAATACCCATACATAATGATTCATTTCGCAGCTTGTACAAGGTCAAAAATGCAAAGGTTTGGATCAGCTAAAAGACAGGTCCTAGGGGATGTTGTGGATGCAAAAAAAACTGAAATTAAATAATACTTGGTAGGAGTAAATTAGTTCCCCCCCCCCCCAAAAAAAAACAAATTCCGATTTATGTCTTTATTTGCTTGGTGTTTCAGCTGTGGTTAATTGATATGTGATTGAAGTGGATACTTTTGTAGAAGAGACTTTGCTTGACATTTTGATGTATAATAAGTGTATGTTGGTGTCAGCATTGGTTAGTTATGAGTGTTCAAATGTTCCAAAGCAGGGCAAGTAGGGTTTAAGAGGTTAATTGTTATTGCTCTGACTACAAGAACAGTGTCATACTATCAAACTAAGTAATCCAATAAATAACATAGATTAGTTTTATTTAATTTTTTTAACTATCGAGTAATCAAACCTTAAAGAAAATAGCACAGCGCTGTTTCATGTTTGTTTATATTTTAAGAAATATATTTCTTCACTTGTCCCACATCAGGAATATTTCAACGTTTTCTGTGCAGGGAACCTTGTAAATACAGATTCACTTCAGAACTTCCAGTGATGGAGCTGAACACCAAAACCTGAAGTCTAGAAGACAGAAAAGGGGACATCTCTGCTCTTCAAAATGTGAGGAAAGTGTTCCCAAAAACCCCACCAAGATGTCAAAGCTGCAGAGGAGACCTTCATATGGTTAAATGTCCTCAAAGTCCAGCTCACCTATTGTCCCTGCAAACTCACACCTGCTGCTATACTTCTAACTAAAACAAAGGCTCTTTAAAGGACATGTTGCACTGAAATCACAACAATTAAGATTTAGGCTGTTAGTGACCATCCGATGATCCACCGGGATTACTTTGTGCACTTCCGTGATCAGTTTCAAAGTATACAGCATTCGCAGCAAACAGCTACGGAAACTTCTGAAAAAAGTACTCGTGAGTACTCGTGTTTCCGACAGCGGTGACGTGACTATTAGAAGTGTCCCAGCGCAAGCTTGAATGGAATGTAGCTGCTAATGTTAAGAATTGAGCCTTTTTGATGCAGTCACGGTAAAAGCAGGAGTCCTGCGAAGATTTAGTGCAAATGCGGCCATTAGTCATAAACACCTGTCAAAATCAAAATAAATGCTTATATATATATATATATATATATATATATATATATATATATATATATATATATATATATATATATATATATATATATATATATATATATATATATATATGCGTGAAAAAAGTCACGCATGCGCACAAAGGTTCAAGCTTGGCTGATGCAATCACACGTGATTCAAATCCATATGGTTTTTGAAAAAAATAAAAAGGTCCGATACTTTTCTAACAGACCTCATATTTTTCGCTCGATAAGAGGGATTCAATAAAATGCTGTGTTTTTTATGGTGTGTGGTTTTATTTATTTTTTTAAATACATCTATCTCCTTGTTGATTTCAGGCATTTTTCCGCACCTTTTATAGGACAGCAATGGTAGTGCAGTGGTATGTATTTTTTTTTTCACAGTAGCTGCGCGATGTGGTTATACATGCTCCAGCTGCTCGTGCTGTGGTCCCACTGCGACGGTTTTGTGCATGCTCGTGCACGAAACCGTCACAATCCTAATGTTCATTTAATACCACAGCAATGTGTGCCTGACAGTCTGGTTTAATACAAATGACAGATGACACTCGAATTGATTGATATTATGTCTGGACTACTGCACAGCCGTGGCTGATGAACACAGTAAATCCCATACATTTACACCAAGTTTATGCTCCCCCTGGATAACAAATAGAAGCTGGACATGCTCCAAAATAATTTGCATGACTCATTCTACACTCGGTATCAAGATAGGGCCCTCAGTCTTTTGCATCTCCACGTCCTCTTGTATTTGCAAGAACATACATTTCTTACACAGGTCAAATTCAAGTAATTTATTGCATGTCACCAAGTCTAAATGTTTCTCACAGTGCTGCAGCATTGGCTGAGTTAACCCCGGGTTCTGGTTTTCTTCGTTTATTTTGTTTTGTTACCCAAGCCAACAAAATATGGCCATCGGGGATTGCGAAGGCTTTGCATCTGTCTGTCCGTCTGTCTGTGCTCAGCATAAGTCCAGTCCCATTACTAGAGTCTTCAAATTCACAGGAAGCTTTCTTGGGACACAGACCTTGGACAAGTTCAAAGATGGCAAACCTTGACCTATTTTAAAAGGTCAAGAGGTCACATTCTGTATACTATTCTTATGCTATGAATCATGCAAATCCATTTTGGGGGGAGGGGGTTAGGGGTGGTGACAGCCAATCAGAGTTGAGAGGCACCATGACATCACTGGCTGGTCTCTCTCTGTCTGCTAATTCAACATGGTGGAATCTGCTCCCAAACCACTGCCTTTCTGTGTAAATCTGACATGTTTCTCATATATTATATGAAAGCTAGCAAGAAATAAACATTTGTAAAACTGAAAATGCTGTTTTTGTAACCTGATTATACCTCTGAAGTGATTTACAAGACTTCTCTTGGACGTCAGTGTGCACGCGCATTACACACAATCAAAGGTAACTTCTGGTCTTTTCAAAAGATCATGTATGTGCACATGTACGTCCTCGTGCAGATGCTGATAAAACATAAATAAAGTATTTTTTATGATTGATTGATTGAGTTTATTCTGCAACATCAATATAAACATACAGAGGTTGTTATGTGTCGGACGCAGCCCGGAGAACCGACCAGCATTTGAAGGACCCAGTATAAAATAAGCAGAGCACGGTACAAAAGATAACAGAGTTTAATGAACATAACAGTGCTGTGAATAAATATAAAAGTGCGCGGTCTGGCGTGGTGGTTTTGCGGTGCGCTCCCAGCAGCGCCAACGGTCCGGAGCCAGAACCAATTCGGACCCAAGGACCCCGCCGACACCCCCCAGGTGGCCGCGACAAACCGAGTCTGTGAAAGAAGGAATCATTATGTGAGTCCACACTCAACACACAGAGAGAACGCTCAAAGGTGCACAAACAGCAAACACTTCCTGGCTTAATTACTAATCAGCTTCCCACCCTGCAGGCATGGAACATCCAGTTCACAAAACTCCACTGCAGTGGAAGCTGATTACACGACCAACATACAGCTCAATATAATAAGGTGTGAGGGACACCACATTTACTGACTGTATAAATGTTAGTCACAAAATCTAACGTACCTCAGGAAGTGTGCTGACGAGCGTGAGACCTCACCCCCTCCTCTTTCACAGACCATGCATCAAACCTGGACGTTCTCTGCATCCACTGATGATGAGATGGCTCCCGAGACGACGATCTCACCCGTCTGGTCACAAGGTCGAGTCTCTGGCAAATACACACTGTGTACTCCAGTCTTAAATGCCACCATGTTCCAATCCATTGTAGATGCACCACAGCTGTGAGTCCTGACGAGCCGCAGGTGATCAGCCTCAGGTGATCAGGGTGAGGTCCTGATAAACTCAGCTACACAGCCACTCAGTCCCAAATGCAAGCCACCTGGAAGGAAAAACAAAAGACAAGACAAAAGACAGAAACAAAAAGGCAGCCAGGCCCCCCCAGCCATACAACAGTGGTGAATGTATCAATGATACACTGATAACACAGTAAAGGACAAACGGCAATTTCCATTGTGGTCCTTGTGAAATTATCACACGACAAAATAGAGGAGCTTGATTGAACCTGTACAAATTATAAATAAGACAATATGATCTTAATAATAATAATGTAAATAACAATAAATGTGGTGGGCACAGTTCCGATAATCCGATAATTATCGAAGATAATGTTTTCATTATCGGATTATCTTTTAGATAACTTTAAAAACCATTATTGGACTAATTATCTTGTGATAAATTTTTGTCTGATAATTTTTAGACCAATAACGTGGTAAATAAAGCTGAACAGCTACAAACATTTATAAAATTTTAAATCAGTTGAGCACCTACCTGTTAAAAGTTTCGTAGTTTTTGTGTAGTTCTACCCTCTGCAACACAGAGTAGAGCTGCTTCAAAAAGAAACCGCTCTATCCTCTGCAAGCAAAGAAGAACTTGGCCACGTTTAAGTAGATCGTGCTCTTGTTTTACTCAAACGATGCTTAAAACAAGCGCACAATATAATAAAGCATGCGCACAATATAATAAAATGAGCGCACATTCTCTCCACATGCAAAACATTTTGCGATGACACTTTCAGGGCTCCGTAAAAATGCCTGTTTTTACAAATAAAAAAACTGAATATTTTACAAAAGCACATTTATCTGTAAACACCAACACACGACACACATCACATTAACATGTTGGTTTACATAATGAATGACTGAACCAATCAGTGTTTAGCAGAGGCACATTTTACCCAGAATCCTTTGCGATCTGTCTGTGTTTGTTACAAAACTTCAGAATTAGTGCATTATTCAATATTAAAAGATATATGTTATATTTTAACTTTGTACAAATGACATAATTGACATTAATGGAGTTATTCTATCGGTATTAATGTTATTTATACACCAAACCATAACTCACCACTGCTTTATTTACCAAGACCTCCGCCTGACCAGAGTATTGTGATTGGGTAGAGAGCTGAGCTTTGTGGCTGCTTTCAGCTTGCTTCTGTGCTGGAAGCCATGTAGTAAACAAGAGCTTCCAGCAGGGGGCAAGATGTTCAAAGACATAAGTGCGGGCTCATTGTTTGGATCTGTTGTTGCTTTTGATGCTACCAGAAGCGATCATGGTGTTAAAACTCAAATTCAGTTTGTTAGTAGTTGCAAATGTACCAGAGGCAATACTGGAATTTATCGGTTATCTGTAACTTCTGATACATTTTTGGGTGGTTTATCGTTTTATCTTTATCAAAGATAACTTTTCACTTATCTGATTATCTGTTATCGAAGTTAATTTAGCAAATTAACTTCGATTTAAATTAACTAATTTAAATCAGCTGTTTGAGGTTCGATCAACAGATAAATTCTGTTGTCAAAGCTAGTTTTTTCCAACTTCGCCTTTTGGCTAAAATAAAGCACTTTCTCAGTAGACGTGATCTTGAGACGGCCATTCATGCTTTCATCAGCTCCAGACTTGATTATTGTAATGCACTTTATTCGGACATTAATCAGTCGTCTCTTGCACGTCTCCAGTTGGTGCAGAATGCTGCTGCTCGTCTTTTGACAAACACGTTTAGACGTGAGCATATTATGCCCGTCCTGTACTCACTCCACTGGCTTCCAGTTGGTTTTAGAATTGATTTTAAAATTTTAATGTTTGTTTTTAAAGCTATTTATGGCCTTGCACCTCCCTACTTGTCTGAAATTTTAACTTTGCGCACCTACAGTAGGACATTAAGGGCGTCTGGCCAGCTTTACTTAGATGTTCCAAGGTCAAGATATAAACGCTGGGGTGATCATGCTTTCGCGGTAGCTGGCCCCAGACTGTGGAATGAACTACCTCTTGAGTTACGTACTATTCCTGACCTAGCACTTTTTAAATCTAAGTTAAAGACTTATTTATTTAAACTGGCTTTTAACACTTAGTGGGGAGGTGACATGTTCAGTTATTTTTATGTTCTTTTTTATGTGTTTTAAAATTTTATTTTATATGTGTTTTATTTTTGTAAATTTGTGTTTTTAATGTTAAGCACTTTGGACACCGGTCGGTGCTGTAAAGCGCTTTATAAATAAATGTTGATTGATTGATTGATTGATTAATTTTTTGGTTATCTGTGGCCACCACTGTATATATATTGCACGTGGATAATAATTAAACAACTGCAAATTATAAAGAACACAATGCTCATACAGCTGAGGGTATTTTAGCACTGCGTTATATTTTTATTTTGTTTTTTTAACTCAGAAAAAAAAATCATAATTAAAGCAACAGTGTGCAGGACTTTGTGTCATCTAATTTTATCCCAAAATATGACAAACCTTTGGCCTGTGGTGATTTTGATATTCATATCTGTTGTCTTTCTAATCAGCTGGCTGATGATTTTAAAATCTTCCTGAACTCTTTTGGTCTAACACAAGTTGTGGATGGACCAACACATAATCTTGGACACACTTTGGACCTGGTCATTTCTTATGGGCTCTCAGTTTCCCTTAAGGACATATCAGACGCTGCTATTTCAGATCACTTTCCTGTTATCTTTGAATTTACTGCTCCTCCATCTGATGGTAAGCCACTTGTTTCCGTCGCTCACCACTGTTTGGTCACCTCCTCGACAGTGGGGGACTTTGCTACTGCCTTCATGGACTCTCAGTTTTATGCTATGAATGGACTGGTTTCTCCATTACTCCCAGATAAGATCCTCTCTTCTTTCCACTCCACATGCACAGTAATTTTTGGAATGATATGCTGCAAATAAATCAAGGAAATCAATCCGACCCCTGGTTGAATGCCACGACCCATGCCCTTAAGCAACGCTGCAGACAGGCAGAGAGAAGATGGAAAAAGGACAAACTACAGGTGTCTCTGGGTATTCTGAGGGACAGTCTAACTGACTATCAGAAGGCTGTGAAGGAGACAAAAGCACAATATCTGTCTCATATTATTTCGAGCAGCTGTCATCGTCCCAGTGTGTTATTTCAGACTATAAACTCAGTTGTAAATCCACACACCTCTGTTTTGTTGGACGCTACAACCACAACCTGTGAGGAGTTTCTTCAGTTTTTTATTGATAAGGTTTCATCAGTCAGACAGAATGCTGATCAGAACTGTAATGTTGAGTTGTCTGCTCCTCGTGCACATTCTGCTGTGCTCGAGCAGTTTGATCCCATTTCTTTTGCATCCCTTATTGAAATTGTGAAACACATAATACCTACAAGTTGTCCTTTACATGTTGTTCCAGCTAAGGTGCTGAAGGAGGTTTTTAATACTGTTGGGGCGGGTCTCCTAACTTTTATCAATGCTTGTCTTAGATCAGGGTCTGTTCCAGCTGCTTTTAAACATGCTGTGGTTCGACCTCTTCTTAAAAAACCTCACCTGGACTCATCAGTTTTATCCCATTTTAGACCTGTGTCTCATCTGCAATTTCTGTCTAAGGTTTTAGAAAAGGTTGTCTTTTTACAGTTACAATCATTTTTAAAAGACAATTTCATCCTTGAAAAATTCCAATCTGGGTTTAGATCGCGACACAACACTGAGTCAGCAGTTTTAAAAGTTCATAATGACATCACTTTGTCGGTGGATGCAGGGAATCCTGCTGTGCTGGTTCTGTTGGACCTCACAGCAGCCTTTGATACTGTGGATCACACAGTACTTGTTTCCAGGTTAGAACATTTTATTGGCATTCAGCGTACTGCACTTAAGTGGTTTAGATCATATTTGGCTGAAAGGAGCTTTTCTGTCATGATTGGGGACCTCTCCTCATCAACTGCTCATCTGTGTTGTGGAGTGCTGCAGGGTTCTGCTCTTGGGCCTATTCTATTTTCTTTGTACATTGTGCCATTGGGGTCAATGTTAACCCAGCACAACCAACCTGTCCTTTCATTGTTATGCAGATGATCTGCAAATCTATCTGCCTGTGAGGACTAATGGGAGTGATGCATTGTCATCATTATTTAATTGTATTCGCAATGTAAAGCAGTGGCTGTCCCAAAACCTCCTTTACCTGAATGATGGTAAACTGAGATCATGGTGTTTGAGCGCTCTGGCATATCAAATGTGGTAAAACCAAACTTGGGTGGTCTAGCTAATTAAAACCAGCTGTCAAGAATTTGGGAGTAATATTTGGCAGCTGTTTGAGGTTTGATCAACAGATAAACTCTGTTGTCAAAGCTAGTTTTTTCCAGCTTCGTCTTTTGGCTCAAATAAAGCACTTCCTCAGTAGACATGATCTTGAGACGGCCAGTCATGCTTTCATCAGCTCCAGACTTGATTATTGTAATGCACTATATTCTGGCATTAATCAGTCTTCTCTTACACGTCTCCAGTTGGTGCAGAATGCTGCTGCTTGTCTTCCAGTTCATTTTAGAATTGATTTTAAGATTTTAGTGTTTGTTTTTAAAGCCTTGCACCTCCCTACTTGTCTGAAATTTTAACTTTGTGTACTTACAGTAGGACATTACGGGCATCTGGCCAGCTTTACTTAGATGTTCCGAGGTCAAGATATAAACTCTGGGGTGATGGTTGTGGTAGCTGGCCCCAGACTGTGGAACAAGCTACCTCTTGAATTATGTACTATTCCTGACCTAGCACTTTTTAAATCTAAGTTAAAGACTTATTTATTTAAACTGGCTTTTAACACCTAGTGGGGAGGTGACATGTTCTGTTTTTACGTGCTGTTTTAAAATTTTATTGTATATGTGTTTTATTTTTGTGAATTTGTGTTTTTAATGTTAAGTGCTTTGGACAGCAGTTAGTGCTGTAAAGTGCTCTATAAATAAATGTTGATTGAGTGACTGATCTAATGGTGAGGTTGGAAATCGCATTATGCAGTTACAGAGTGGTCCAAAAAAAAGCTCCCAATTTTCTTTTTTTTATCTAATTTTTTACTCAGATGAGATATTTGGAATTTTTTTTTTAAGAAACATTAGCAGAATGATGGGAGATCATGACCTTCAAATCTGACAGAAATGGAAACATTTTGGTGGTCGCTCTTTAACAGTTGATAATATGCTCTATCCAGGCTCCTTTTTGATGAATAACAGCTACAACACGAATGCTGAAATTTTTGATGACTCGCCCAATCATGTTAGCTGGTATCCACCAGATTCACTACCCTTTTCCTTCTTAGTGCAGGAATGAACTTCGTTTGCATGAGTGCTATGTATCGATCAGTGTCCACTGTCACCCGACTCTCATTCTTATGCTGAAAGAAGTATGGCCCGATGATGCCATTTTGTCCTATGGCACACCACACAGTCACTGTCTCCTGGCTAAGTGGGTGATTGGTATGTTCATGAGCCTGAGCCCAGAATCACATGTTCTGTTTATTGATGTGCCTACTCAGGTGGCATTCAGCCTCCTCTCTGAAGAAAATCAAACCCAACAAGCCAAGGCCATTTTCAATCGTCTGACTGATATCCTGACAAAATGCTTGTCGTTCTGCTTTATTGTGATCAGTCTGTGTCTGCAAAATTTGCATTTTGTAAGGAAACAGCTTAAGTTCATCGTGGAGGATCCTCAAAACTGATGACCTCGAATGCCAACTTCTTGAGAGAGGCGGAGTGTTGATTTTCTCAGGGATTCCTCAAGCCGTTCCTGCAAAGTCTGAATGTTGCTGGGAGTTCTGGCTGAAAGAGGTCAACCTCTGTGACATTTGCTACACTCCCAGTCTCCCAGAATTTGGCAACAAACATTCAGCCTTCCTTCTCTCAGGTACTTTGTTCCTGCCAAAATCTCTCCTCCATTGCCTTTGTGTCAGAAACACAGATTTTGCGGCAAAGTAGGCCTCAGCGATTTTTATCTGCTGCTGCTTAGTATACTGTCTAGTTTGATCCATATTGATGTCAAAAGAATCTCCCAGGCCTGCTCTCTACACCACCTGAAAAATATGGGAAAATGTTAACACAAATTTGGGAGGAAAGATAAAATAGGGTGCTGTTTTTGAACCAGCCTGTAAAGTTTGAGGAAATTTTCATGTCTTTTTCTTGTAACGTCTGTAACACTCTTATTTTTGTTTTCATAAATAACAGAAGCATCACTGGATATCTTTCCTTTCCTGCCTAAATAACTCAAGACAAGACCTTAACTATGCCCACACACAAGATTAGGTACTTATGGCTTCAACTTTTAGCTTGAGACTGGTTGAAATGGCTCAGACTCCTTACAAATGTAATGTCCATCACAGTGGACTTGCCCATAGCATGAAGTGGGTGAGAGTCTACAACTCTCCTGGACAGGATGCCAGTACATCACAGATTACAGTAGTGTTCAGAATAATAGTAGTGCTATGTGACTAAAGGCCAATTGATGTGTTCTTTTGCAAACTGTAACCTCTTCTGCACGTCTTTTATTTAACAGGGGGACTTTGCGGGGGATTCTTACAAATAAATTAGCTTCACACAGGCATCTTCTAAAGCCCCATTTATACATAGACGGTAAGAGCTCCCGGAAGCGTCCCGGAAGAGTTTTTGGCCGTCTTAAGGATCACACGCCATTGTTAACGCCGGCAATAGGGGGCATGGCTTAGTTCCGGCTTTACTGGGAATCGTCAAAAAAATTATTGATTATTGTCGAATAATTCCGGAGAATTCGCGTGACGACGGAGACAACGCAAACAGCGCCGTTTGATACTTTTTAAATTGCCGTTTCATCCTGCCCCTTCCTGTAGTGCCGCAGTTTACCCCGTCGTAATTGGCGGCCGGCGTTGTATCCCTAATCAACGGCATGTAAAACGGCAATAGAGCCCACATCGGCATCCTCAAGGGCGTTTTAACCGGCGACAGAGGCAGACAAAACGGCGGCGCTAGCGGACAGTACGCCGTTCTAAACGCCACCTCCTGGTTATTAACGGTGTTCCAAACGGCTGATAGGCGGCGGTCAGTATAAAAATGCTAGCGCACTGCATGCAGGCCTCTCACTCGCGGCCAGCTCCAGATATTTTTGCAGAGAAGCTCCAGTATGCCTCCTAAAAGAAAATTGGCAGTGGCAAAGACTTACCAAGAGGTCTGGTTCAGAAGCAGAGGGGAGGTGGAGACGGAGCAACACATTGAGGAGGGGGAAAAGGAAGGAGAAGAAAAGGCTGAGGATGATCTCCCTCCCCCTGCAGTGACAGAGGCATGTATTCCTGCTGCTTCAGCCTATTATACTCTATATGCAAAGGTTCCTGGAGTAACGCAGGATTTGCCTGGATAAAACCAGCGATACACAGGGCATTATCGGTGGCAACAGAACACCGCCGTTCTCACGCGCATCTTAACCTGCGATTGTAAAGGATAGAACTGGATATTAACCCCCGTTGCCTGACGTGTGCTGGATGCTACGGCGTCAAAACGCCGCTTAATTCGGTGGATTTAGCGGTGTTTTATCCGCGTATTTGTGGCTAGTACGGTGGTCAAAATGCCAGCGAAATGCTCCGCCCTTTTCTACCGCGAAAACAGCCGGAACTACCGCGAACTTCGGTCTACGTACTACCCGCCGACAAAACCGTATGTGTAAATGGGGCTTAACTGTCACAGCACTTACAGGTAACTCCAGACTGTCTTTGATCATCCTGGAGCTGATCAGTGGGTGAGCCTTTGCCATTCTGGTTATTCTTCTATCCATTTTGATGGTTGTTTTCCGTTTTCTTCCACGTGTCGTTTTTTTTTTTTTTTTTTTGTCCATTTTAAAGCTTTGGAGATCATTGTAGATGAACAGCCTATAATTTTTTGCACCTGCGTATAAGTTCTCCAATCAACTTTTTAATCAAACTACGCTGTTCTTTTGAACAATGTCTTGAACGTCCCATTTTCCTTAGGCTTTCAAAGAGAAAAGCATGTTCAATAGGTGCTGGCTTCAATTTCAATTTATTTTCATTTATATAGCGCCAAATCACAACAGAGTTGCCTCAAAGTGCTTCACACAGGTAAGGTCTAACTTACCAACCCCCAGAGCAACAGTGGTAAGGAAAAACTCCCTCTGAGGAAGAAACCTCAAGCAGACCAGACTCAAATGTTATATGGCTGGGGGGGCCTGGCTGCCGGTTTGTTTGTCTTTTTGTTTTCCTCCCAGGTGGCGTGCATTTGGGACTGAGTGGCTGTGTTGCTGAGGCTGTCAGGACCTCACCCTGATCACCTGCGACTCGTCAGGACTCACAGCTGAGGTGCATCTGGATGGATTGGAGCATGTTGGCATTTAAGACTGGAGTGCACAGTGTGTATTTGCCAGAGACTCGACCTTGTGACCAGACGGGTGAGATCGTCGTCTCGGGAGCCATCTCATCAGCAGCGGATGCTGAGAAACGTCCAGGTTTGATGCACAGTCTGTGAAAGAGGAGGGGGTGAGGTCTCACGCTCGTCAGCACACTTCCTGAGGTACGTTAGATTTTGTGACTAACAGTTATACAGTCAGTAATGTGGTGTCCCTCACACCTTATTGTATTGAGCTGTTTGTTAGTCATGTATCAGCTTCCACTGCGGTGGAGTTTTGTGAACTGGATGTTCCATGCCTGCAGGTTGGAAGCTGATCAGCAATCAAGCCAGGAAGTGTTTGCTGTTTGTACACCTTTAAGTGTTCTGTGTGTAGAGTGTGGACTCACATAATGGTTCCTTCTTTCACAGACTCGGTTGTTGCGGCCACCTGGGGGGTGTCGGCGGGGTCCTTGGGTCCGAAGCAGCTTCTGGCTCCGGACCGTTAGCGCTGCTGGGAGCGCACCACGCCAGACCGCACCTTTTTGTATTATCACTGTTATGTATTAAATTCAGTTAGCCTTTGTACCGTGCTCTGCTTATTTCATACTGGGTCCTTCAAACGCTGGTCGGTTCTCCGAGCTGCGTCCGACACATAACATCAAAGGGGTGACCCTCTGCTTGGGCCATGCTACAAACATAAATTACAGGACAATTCACAGAACAATTCATGGACGAATATACAAGAAATGCTATTGGCGCACAGGACAGGAGGGTCATCAACATGAATACAACTCCCATCTCTGGATGGAGCTGCACCTTAAACAGAGAGAAAAAACAGAATCAGGCATCAGAAAGACAAAAAATACTGTATAATTTGCCAGTATTAGACAAGAAAAACAGAAATACTAAGGTGATTACCGGCCACTAACCCTAAACTTCACTAGAAAGAGCTAGAATTTAGGTAACGTTGAGGCCGTAGCCCGCTCCAATTACTAATAAATGAATTAAAAGAGTAAAAAGCGTAAACAAAACTGTACCAGTATGCTAGCCATATGAAAGGGAAAATAAGTGCGTCTTAAGTCTGGAAAAATCTCCACAGAATCTGTCTTTTATTGACGCAGGGAGATCATTCCACAGAACAGGGGCACGATAAGAGAAAGCTCTGTGACCCGCAGACTTCTTATTCACCTTAGGGACACAAAGTAGTCCTGCACCCTGAGAATGTAAAGCCCGGGCCGGTACGTAAGGTTTAATTAGGTTAGCTAGGTAGGGAGGTGCCAGTCCATGAATAATTTTATAGGTTAGTTGCAGAACCTTAAAATCTGATCTCACTGAGACAGGAAGCCAGTGAAGGGATGCCAAAATGGGTGTAATGTGGTTGTACTTTCTGCTTCGTGTCAAAAGTCTGGCTGCAGCATTTTGAACCAATTGGAGACCACTAATGCTCGACTGCGGTAAACCAGAAAACAGAACATTGCAGTAGTCCAATCTAGAAGAGATAAATGCATGGATCAGGGTCTCAGCATCAGCCATAGACAGGATGGGACAAATCTTCGCTATATTTCACAGGTGGAAGAAAGCAGTCCTAGTAATATTTCTAATGTGGAGGCCAAAGGACAACAAAGGATCAAAAATTACCCCAAGGTTCCTCACTTTGTCAGTGTGATGTATGACACATGAGCCGAGGCTGAGCATTAACTGGTCAAATTGATGCCGATGTCTCACTGGACCAAGAACCATCATTTCAGTCTTATCAGAGTTTAAAAGTAGGATGTTTCTAGACATCCAACTTCTCACTGCTGCAAGGCAATCTTCTAAGGATTTTATGTGAACGAGATTACCACTAGTTATCGGCATGTATAACTGAGTATCATCTGCATAGCAGTGAAAGGTAATCCCAAAACGCCGCAATATGTGTCCAAGGGGTGCTGTATAAAGGGAGAAAAGCAGGGGGCCTAAGACAGATCCCTGTGGAACCCCAAATTTCATGTCACTAAGGTTAGAGGTAGTGTTACTGTACAAAACACAGTGAGAACGACTGGCTTCATCCTTAAATAGGGGACATCTGATTCACTCCTGTTTGTTCCACAAAACTGACGAACTCACTGACTGAATGCCACACTACTATTATTGTGAACATCCCCTTTTCTACTTTTTTTTTTACTAATAGCCCAATTTCATAGCCTTAAGAGTGTGCATATCATGAATGCTTGGTCTTGTTGGATTTGTGAGAATCTACTGAATCTACTGGTACCTTGTTTCCCATGTAACAATAAGAAATATACTCAAAACCTGGATTCATCTTTTTAGTCACATAGCACTACTATTATTCTGAACACTACTATATTTCCCAAGCCAAGGCTGGTATACCCATTTACAGCTGGGCGGACTTGGACAATACAGATGAAGTGACTTGTTAGTTGTCCAGCTCCTACTGAGGACACTCAGTGATTATTTGCTCTTCAGTGTCATTGTGGCAAATGTATAATTTTAGATTTGTTTTTATTTTTTCATGTGATTATTCAGCTGCAGGCCTGACACTCCATAGACTTTATCCCCACAGGGGTTATTTGGAATTCATGTCAGGGTGGGAGAGTTTAGAGTAGATCAACAGCTTTGGTATACCAGCTATTACACTCTTCAACTATTTAAGATAAGATATTACTATTAATTATTATTATTATTATTGTTATTATTATTTATATATTTGGCATATTGGACAGCATGGTGGCTTAATGGTTATCACTGTTGCCTCACAGCAAGAAGGTCATGGGATCGATTCCTACATGTGGCCTTTCTGTGTGGAGTTTGCATGTTCTCCTTGTGATTGTGTGGGTTTCTCTGGGTGCTCCAGCTTCCTCCCGCATCCAAAGACATGCAGGATAGGTGGACTGAAAGCTTTAAATTGCCTGTAGGTGTGCATGTGGGTGCATGGGGCCCTGCGACAGGCTGGCGTCCTGTCCAGGGTGAATCCCACCTGATGCCCTGTGACTGCTGGGATAGGCTCCAGCCCCTCGTAACTTTTAATTGGAGTAAGCAGTTGAACATGAGTGAGTGATATATATATATATATACACACACTTTGGGTTATTATACTATATTGAAATAAACATTCCAGTTCTAGGAACATATGAATCAAATTGGTTGGATTGAATAACACTGACACCAATAACATCAATAATATATTAAATGTAGCAGTACTACTACTAGTGTTGTAGAATTCAAGATATCTCCATTTTTTGAATTGAATTGAATTTATTAGACACCCATGCAACAAAATTTCACTCATATACAACAACAAAACTCATAAACAAATTAGTCACAGAAAAAAGACAGTAAGACCACAAATGGAGACACAGAAGCATTTCTTGGTTGTCCTAGTGCCAGCAATTTTAAAATGATACAAACCCCTTAAATTATACATTCCTTCTCTTTGTGTAAAATATTCTTGAATTCTAAATGGTAATTGCTTATTTTTCGCTTCATACATCAATTGAACAGTCTTGAATGAAATCATATCATAAAGTTTTAATATCTTTGATTATGGAACAAAAAGTCCTCCTCCCTACTCTTACCAGTTTGGCGCCTTAGAAGCTCAAGGCCTAGGTGTTTTTCGGACAACTTTCATCTTACCAAGGGAAAATTCTAAGAAATGTCTAAGAATTCGAGGAATTCTAAGATTTTCTTAGAATAACATCACCATTAGCTATTTTTAGCCTTAGAGTGCTTCGTGGATATGGGCCCTGGTTAATATTGTTAGAGACAAATTTGAGAATAATTGCAGTTTTGCTGACTAGGAAACCAAAATATCAAGTATAATGACAGTGGCAGACATGCCCGCTCTCCCCTATTCTCTCTCTCTCTCTCACACACACACACACACACACACACACACACACACACCACACACACACACACACACACACACACACACACACACACACACCTAAATTCATATAAAATCCTTTCCACAGGACCTGTGTGGAGTGATCATGCTATTTGAGTTTTAGAATGTCAGTCAATCAATCAATTTTATTTATATAGCGTCAAATCACAACAAACAGTTGCCCCAAGGCGCTTTATATTGTAAGGCAAAGCCATACAATAATTACGTAAAAACCCCAACGGTCAAAACGACCCCCTGTGAGCAAGCACTTGGCGACAGTGGGAAGGAAAAACTCCCTTTTAACAGGAAGAAACCTCCAGCAGAACCAGGCTCAAGGAGGGGCAGTCTTCTGCTGGGACTGGTTAGGGCTGAGGGAGAGAACCAGGAAAAAGACATGCTGTGGAAGAGAGCAGAGATCAATCACTAATGATTAAATGCAGAGTGGTGCATACAGAGCAAAAAGAGAAAGAAACACTCAGTGCATCATGGGAAACCCCCAGCAGTCTAAGTCTATAGCAGCATAACTAAGGGATGGTTCAGGGTCACCTGATCCAGCCCTAACTATAAGCTTTAGCAAAAAGGAAAGTTTTAAGCCTAATCTTAAAAGTAGAGAGGGTGTCTGTCTACCTGATCTGAATTGGGAGCTGGTTCCACAGGAGAGGAGCCTGAAGCTGAAGGCTCTGCCTCCCATTCTACTCTTACAAACCCTAGGAACTACAGTAAGCCTGCAGTCTGAGAGCGAAGCGCTCTATTGGGTGATGTGGTACTATGAGGTCCCTAAGATAAGATGGGACCTGATCATTCAAAACCTTATAAGTAAGAAGAAGAATTTTAAATTCTATTCTAGAATTAACAGGAAGCCAATGAAGAGAGGCCAATATGGGTGAGATATGCTCTCTCCTTCTAGTCCCTGTCAGTACTCTAGCTGCAGCATTTTGAATTAACTGAAGGCTTTTCAGGGAACTTTTAGGACAACCTGATAATAATGAATTACAATAGTCCAGCCTAGAGGAAATAAATGCATGAATTAGTTTTTCAGCATCACTCTGAGACAAGACCTTTCTAATTTTAGAGATATTGCGTAAATGCAAAAAAGCAGTCTTACATATTTGTTTAATATGCGCTTTGAATGACATATCCTGATCAAAAATGACTCCAAGATTTCTCACAGTATTACTAGAGGTCAGGGTAATGCCATCCAGAATAATCTGGTTAGACACCATGTTTCTAAGATTTGTGGGGCCAAGTACAATAACTTCAGTTTTATCTGAGTTTAAAAGCAGGGAAATTAGAGGTCATCCATGTCTTATGTCTGTAAGACAATCCTGCAGTTTAGCTAATTGGTTTGTGTCCTCTGGCTTCATGGATAGATAAAGCTGGGTATCATCTGCGTAACAATGAAATTTAAGCAATGCTGTCTAATAATACTGCCTAAGGGAAGCATGTATAAAGTGAATAAAATTGGTCCTAGCACAGAACCTTGTGGAACTCCATAATTACCTTAGTCTGTGAAGAGATTCCCCATTTACATGAACAAATTGTAATCTATTAGATAAATATGATTCAAACCACTGTAGCGCAGTGCCTTTAATACCTATGGCATGCTCTAATCTCTGTAATAAAATTTTATGGTCAACAGTATCAAAAGCAGCACTGAGGTCTAACAGAACAAGCACAGAGATGAGTCCACTGTCTGAGGCCATAAGAAGATCATTTGTAACCTTCACTAATGCTGTTACTGTACTATGATGAATTCTAAAACCTGACTGAAACTCTTCAAATAGACCATTCCTCTGCAGATGATCAGTTAGCTGTTTTACAACTACCCTTTCAAGAATTTTGAGAGAAAAGGAAGGTTGGAGATTGGCCTATAATTAGCTAAGATAGCTGGGTCAAGTGATGGCTTTTTAAGTAATGGTTTAATTACTGCCACCTTAAAAGCCTGTGGTACATAGCCAACTAATAAAGATAGACTGAAACCTGGGGTTGTTCTTATTTTCTTCAATTAGTGATGAGTAGAAAGATGTCCTAGCTTTACGGAGGGCTTTTTTTTATAGAGCAACAGACTCTTTTTCCAGGCTAAGTGAAGATCTTCTAAATTAGTGAGACGCCATTTCCTCTCCAACTTACGGGTTATGTGCTTTAAGCTGCGAGTTTGTGAGTTATACCACGGAGTCAGGCACTTCTGATTTAAAGCTCTCTTTTTCAGAGGAGCTACAGCATCCAAAGTTGTCTTCAATGAGGATGTAAAACTATTGACGAGATACTCTATCTCACTTACAGAGTTTAGGTAGCTACTCTGCACTGTGTTGGTATATGGCATTAGAGACATAAGAAGGAATCATATCCTTAAACCTAGTTACAGCGCTTTCTGAAAGACTTCTAGTGTAATGAAACGTATTCCCCACTGCTGGGTAGTCCATCAGAGTAAATGTAAATGTTATTAAGAAATGATCAGACAGAAGGGAGTTTTCAGGGAATACTGTTAAGTCTTCAATTTCCATACCATAAGTCAGAACAAGATCTAAGATATGATTAAAGTGGTGGGTGGACTCATTTCCTTTTGAGCAAAGCCAATTGAGTCTAATAATAGATTAAATGCAGTGTTGAGGCTGTCATTCTCAGCATCTGTGTGGATGTTAAAATCGCCCCCTATAATTATCTTATCTGAGCTAAGCACTAAGTCAGACAAAAGGTCTGAAAATTCACAGAGAAACTCACAGTAACGACCAGGAGGACGATAGATAACACAAATAAAAACTGTTTTTTGGGACTTCCAATTTGGATGGACAAGACTAAGAGTCAAGCTTTCAAATTGTTATGTGGGCCGCTGAAGAGGAGGTACTGCTGGCCCACCACCACCAGAGGGCGCCCTGCTTGGAGTGCGGGCTCCAAGCACGAGAGGGCGCCAGACCCAGAAGAAGTGACAGCTGTCATTCATCCTCTGCACCAGCTGTCACTCGTTCATCATCATCATCATCACCATAAAGGCCGGACTGCAACTCCACCTCCTCGCCGAGAAATCGACTACCGAAGAGGTAATTTTCTCTGCTGACTCGAAACATACGTGAGTAATAATCTGAACTTCTGTTGCAGCCGTTTTCCTGGTGCTTTCCTTATCTGTGGGATTGGAGTTTGGTGTGACAGCGACGGCTTCGCCTCACACACCAAACCAGATAAGTGGATTAGACAAGAGCTGCACGAGTGTGTGATTGGAGGTGGAGGTGCTCCCTCCTAACTGTGTGCAGACTGTGGATTACTGAGTGTGCGGACTCACACTCATTCATCTTGTCTTTGCTTTCTGCCAGCAGTACCAGGGTCGACAGCTGAAGACAGAGGCCACCTGGGGACTCGGGACTTGGCGGCTCCGGTGTTCTTCAGACCGTTGGTGGTGGAAGCCGTGTGGGACGCAGCTTCTCTCTCGTCGGGGGTCTTCTATCTTCGAGCCTGCCCACACGTCACCTGGTGTTAATTGACTTTGCAAATTTTGTGTATTTAGTTGTGTATTGTCACAACATTAAATTGTTACTTTTTGGCTTATTCATTGTCCGTTCATTTGCGCCCCCTGTTGTGGGTCCGTGCTACGACACCTTCCCAACAGGATTTCTCGGCCAATCGTCATGGATTCCGAGGGGCGTCAACCCGAGCTTGAACGGCCAATGGAAGAGCCAGGAGCGCAGGCGTCAGCGGGAGGCATGTTGAGTGAGCTGCAGCAGATCTTAAACCGCCTTCACGGCTCGGCTAGATTTAGTGACCGAGCAGAATGTTCTCCTTAATCGGAGGGTGGAGGCTCTCACCGCCAGGGTGGAAGCGCGCGATCAGGGCGCTGCTGCAGCCACTCCTATGCTCGTCCTGGGCCTGTAACAGACGTTCCACTGGTCGTTCAACGACCCCCCCCACCGTCCCCTGAAGCATACATAAGCCCTCCGGAACCGTATGGGGGCTGTGTTGAGACGTGCGCGGATTTCCTCATGCAGTGTTCGCTCGTCTTTTCACAGCACCCTGTCATGTACGCGTCAGACGCCAGCCGGGTGGCTTATGTTATTAATCTGCTTCGAGGAGAGGCACGCACATGGGCTATGGCGCTTTGGGAGCAGAATTCACACGGCTCCTAACGTCTTATACTGGGTTTGTACAGGAGTTCAAACAAGTGTTTGACCATCCCAACAGAGGCTGAGACCGCTTCGAGCGTGCTGCTGTCAATGAGACAGGGGCGCCGCAGCGCAGCCGAGTATGCAGTCGACTTTCACATCACGGCAGCGAGGTCCGGCTGGAATAATGTTGCGCTCCGCGGCCGCCTTCGTAAATGGACTGTCTCCGGTCCTGAAGGAGCACCTGCTGGCTAAGGAGGAACCACGTGATTTTGACGGGTCTTGTCGATTTGGTTATACGCTTAGACAACCATTTAAATGAAGCATCGTCGGGAGCAGGCCGGGGGGCGTGACCGGGCACGAGCCGTCCCTCCCCCTTCCGGTTCGAAAAGGTGACGTCGTCCCCACGCTTCACTGCCAGAGAGCTCCGTGTGGCCTACAGCTCCCCCTGCTGAGGAGGCTATGGACACGAACAGGGCCAAAGTTAAGACAAACATCAGACAAAGGAGGCCTGGCCCACGGGGGAGTGTTTTTGTCTGCGGTTCTTGTGAGCACCGGCAGAAGGACTGCCCCAAACGGTCAAACTACAAACGCCCGTCCTTAGAAACTGGGGCTAAGGGTGGGCCATAACACGCATGCGGGGAAACCCCGCAAATCTGCACGAATCCCAGTAACGATCCTTTGTGGGGATTTAACCCTTCACGCCCCAGCACTGGTAGGACACGGGGTCGGAAGGGAATCTGCTGGATAGCAGATGGGCAAAGGAAGTAGGGCTACCCTGGTGGCTCTGCCAGCACCATTGCAGGTGCGAGCACTAGATGGCACCCTGCTTCCATTAATAACATCAGACACAGCCAGTGACCTTGGTTGTGTCTGGAAATCACAGGGAGGAGATCGTGTTCCATGTAACACCTTCTACCTCCCGAGTGATTTTGGGATTTCCATGGATGGTGAAGCACAATCCCCAGATAGATGGCCGTCCAGGGTTGTGATGCAGTGGAGCGAAACCTGCCACCGGGAGTGTTTAGGATCCTCGGTTCCTCCCGGCACGACGGCTAATGAGGAGGTTAAAGTCCCCCCAATCTATCGGCGGTGCCAAAGGAGTACCACGATCTTGCTGACGTTTTCAGCAAAGATCTGGCGCTCACTCTTACCCGCACCGACCGTACGATTGTGCCATCGATTTGGTCCCGGGCGCTGAGTACCCGTCCAGTAGGTTGTACAACCTCTCACGTCCGGAACGCGAATCAATGGAGACCTACATCCGGGACTCTTTAGCTGCCGGGCTGATCCGGAACTCCACCTTCCCGATGGGTGCTGGTTTCTTTTTTGTGGGCAAAAAGGACGGCGGACTCCGTCCATGCATTGATTACAGAGGGCTGAACGAGATCACGGTTCGCAACCGATACCCGTACCTCTGTTGGATTCAGTGTTCACGCCCCTGCATGGAGCCCAAATTTTCACAAAATTGGATCTTAGAAATGCGTACCACCTGGTTCGGATCCGGAAGGGAGACGAATGGAAGACGGCATTTAACACCCCGTTAGGTCACTTGAGTACCTGGTCATGCCGTTCGGCCTCACTAACGCCCCCCAACGTTCCAAGCTTTGGTAAATGACGTCTTGCAGGACTTCCTGCATCGGTTCGTCTTCGTATACTGGTCGATATACTCATCTTTTCCCCGGACCCTGAGACCCATGTCCAGCATGTACGTCAGGTCCTACAGCGGTTGTTGGAGAACCGGCTGTTTGTGAAGGGCGAGAAGTGCGAGTTCCACCGCACTTCTTTGTCCTTCTTGGGGTTCATCATCTCCTCCAACTCCGTCGCCCCTGATCCGGCCAAGGTTGCGGCGGTGAGAGATTGGCCCCAACCAACAAGCCGCAGGAAATTGCAGCAGTTCCTCGGCTTTGCAAATTTCTACAGGAGGTTCATTAAAGGCTACAGTCAGGTAGTTAGCCCCCTGACTGCCCTGACCTCCACCAAGGTCCCTTCACCTGGTCGGATCGGTGCGAAGCCGCGTTCCAGGAGTTGAAACGCCGGTTCTCGACTGCACCAGTTCTGGTGCAGCCTGATCCTGATCACCAGTACATAGTGGAAGTGGACGCCTCTGACTCAGGGATAGGAGCCGTGCTGTCCCAGAGCGTGGAGGCTGATAAGGTTCTCCATCCTTGTGCCTATTTTCCCGCAGGTTGACCCCAGCTGAACGGAACTATGACGTCAGCAATCGGGAGCTCCTCGCGGTGAAGGAGGCTCTTGAAGAGTGGAGACACCTGCTGGAGGGGGCGTCGTTGCCTTTCACGGTTTCACGGACCATCGGAACCTGGAGTACATCCGGACCGCCAAGCGGCTGAACCCCAGGCAAGCCCGCTGGTCTCTGTTCTTCGGGCGCTTTGACTTCCGGATCACGTACCCCCCGGGACCAAAAACCAGAAATCGGATGAATTGTCTGGGTGCACGAAGAAGAAGCCAAAGCGGGGCTGTCGAACCCCACCGAGACCATCATCCCGGGTCCACTGTCGTGGCCTCCCTCACCTGGGACGTGGAGAAGACCGTCCGGGAGGCCCTGGCAAGGAGCCCGGACCCAGGGACCGGCCCCAAGAACAGAATGTACGTCCCACCAGAGGCAAGAGCTGCCGTATTGGACTTCTGTCACGGGTCCAAGCTCTCCTGTCGTCCCGGAGTGCGTAGAACCGTGGCAGTGGTCCAGCAGCGCTTCGGGTGGGCGTCCCTGGAAACCGACGTCCGGGACTACGTCCAGGCCTGTACCATCTGCGCCAGGGGCAAGGCAGACCATCGGACCTCGGGACTCCCCAACCCCTGCCGGTGCCTCACCGCCCCTGGTCTCACATCGGCCTGGACGTCATCACGGGCCTCCCGCCGTCCCAGGGCAACACCATTATTCTCACGACAGTGGACCGGTTCTCCAAGGCGGCCCACTCGTGGCCCTCCCGAAGCTCCCGACCCCAGGAGACGGCAGACCTCCTGGTCCACCCGTCATGCGGCTGCATGGGATACCATCAGACATTGTATCAGATCGTGGTCCCAGTTCTCGTCGCAGGTGTGGAAGAGTTTCTGTAAGGAGCTGGGGGCCACCGTGAATCTCTCGTCCGGGTACCACCCCCAGACAAACGGCCAGGCAGAGCGGGCTAACCAGGAGTTGGAACAGGCCCTTCGCTGCGTCACCTCCGTGCACCCGGCGGCCTGGAGTCACCATCTGGCCTGGATCGAGTATGCCCATAACAGCCAAGTCTCGTCTGCTACCGGCCTCTCCCCTTTTGAGGCATGTTTGGGTACCAGCCCCCATTGTTCCCGCTGGTGGAGGGAGAGGTCGGTGTGCCCTCGGTCCAGGCCCACCTCAGGAGGTGCCGCCGGGTGTGGCGGACCGCCGCTCTTCCCTGTTAAAGGCCCGGACGAGGGCCAAGACCCATGCGGACCGCCAGCGTTCCCGGCCCCCATACCAGCCGGGCAGGTGTGGCTCTCAACTAAGGACATCCCTCCCCGTGTAGACTCCCCAAAACTGAAGGACAGATTCATCGGACCCTTTCGTATCCTCAAGCATCAACCCGGCCACAGTGAAGCTCCAACTCCCAGCTTCACTGCGGATTCACCCTGTGTTTCATTGTCCCGTCTTAAACCACACCACACCTCGCCCCTCTGTGCTCCGGGACCTACGCCGCCTCCTGCCGGCTCATTGACGGGGAGCCTGCCTGGACAGTCCGCAGGCTCCTGGACGTCTGTCGTAAGGGCCGGGGGTTCCAATATCTGGTGGACTGGAGAGGTATGGACCTGAAGAACGCTCCTGGGTGAAGAGGAGCTTCATCCTGGACCCGGCCCTCCTGGCCGATTTTACAAGAGACATCCGGACAAGCCTGTCGGACGCCAGGAGGCGCCCGTTGAGGGGGGTCCTGTTATGTGGGCCGCTGAAGAGGAGGTTACTGCTGGCCACCAGCACCAGAGGGCGCCCTGCTTGGAGTGCGGGCTCCAAGCACGAGAGGGCGCCAGACCCAGAAGAAGTGGACAGCTGTCATTCATCCTCTGCACCAGCTGTCACTCGTTCATCATCATCATCATCACCATAAAGGCCGGATTGCAACTCCACCTCCTCGCCGAGAATCGACTACCGAAGAGGTAATTTCTCTGCTGACTCATACGTTGAGTAATAATCTGAACTTCTGTTCAGCCGTTTTCCTGGTGCTTTCCTTTTGTGGGATTGGCGTTGGTGTGACAGCGACGGCTTCGCCTCACACCCCAACCAGATAAGTGGATTAGCAGGAGCTGCCGAGTGTGTGATTGGAGGTGAAGGTGCTCCCTCCTAACTGTGTGCAACTGTGGATTACTGAGTGTGCGGACTCACACTCATTCATCTTGTCTTTGCTTTCTGCCAGCAGTACCAGGGTCGACAGCCGAAGACAGAGGCCACCTGGGGACTCGGGACTTGGCGGCTCCGGTGTTCTTCAGACCGTTGGTGGTGGAAGCCGTGTGGGACGCGGCTTCTCTCTTGTCGGGGACTTCTATCTCGAGCCTGCCCACACGTCACCTGGTGTTAATTGACTTTGCAAATTTAATACCTATGGCATGCTCTAATCTCTGTAATAAAATTTTATGGTCAACAGTATCAAAGCAGCACTGGAGGTCCAAGAACAAGCACAGAGACGAGTCCACTGTCCGAGGCCATAAGAAGATCATTTGTAACCTTCACTATGCTGTTTCGTACTATGATGAATTCTAAAACCTGACGAAACTCTTCAAATAGACCATTCCTCTGCAGATGATCAGTTAGTGTTTACAACTACCCTTTCAGAATTTTGAGAGAAAAGGAAGGTTGGAGATTGGCCTATATTGCTAAGATAGCTGGGTCAAGTGATGGCTTTTTAAGTAATGGTTTAATTACTGCCACCTTAAAAGCCTGTGGTACATAGCCAACTAACAAAGATAGATTGATCATATTTAAGATCGAAGCATTAAATAATGGTAGGGCTTCCTTGAGCAGCCTGGTAGGAATGGGTCTAATAAACATTGATGGTTTGGATGAAGTAACTAATGAAAATAACTCAGACAGAACAATCGGAGAGAAAGGTCTAACCAAATACCGGCATCACTGAAAGCAGCCAAAGATAACGATACGTCTTTGGGATGGTTATGAGTATTTTTTCTCTAATAGTTAAAATTTTGTTAGCAAAGAAAAGTCATGAAGTCATTACTAGTTAAGTAATGGAATCAGCTCAATAGAGCTCTGACTCTTGTCAGCCTGGCTACAGTGCTGAAAAGAAACCTGGGGTTGTTCTTATTTTCTTCAATTAGTGATGATAGAAAGATGTCCTAGCTTACGGAGGGCTTTTTATAGAGCAACAGACTCTTTTTCCAGGCTAAGTGAAGATCTCTAAATTAGTGAGACGCCATTTCCCTCCAACTTACGGGTTATCTGCTTAAGCTGCGAGTTTGTGAGTTATACCACGGAGTCAGGCACTTCTGATTTAAAGCTCTCTTTTTCAGAGGAGCTACAGCATCCAAAGTTGTCTTCAATGAGGATGTAAAACTATTGACGAGATACTCTATCTCCCTTACAGAGTTTAGGTAGCTACTCTGCACTGTGTTGGTATATGGCATTAGAGAACATAAAGAAGGAATCATATCCTTAAACCTAGTTACAGCGCTTTCTGAAAGACTTCTAGTGTACTGAAACTTATTCCCCACTGCTGGGTAGTCCATCAGAGTAATGTAAATGTTATTAGAAATGATCAGACAGAAGGGAGTTTTCAGGGAATACTGTTAAGTCTTCTATTTCCATACCATAAGTCAGAACAAGATCGAAGACATGATTAAAGTGGTGGACTCATTTACTTTTTGAGCAAAGCCAATAGAGTCTAATAATAGATTAAATGCAGTGTTGAGGCTGTCATTCTCAGCATCTGTGTGGTGTTAAAATCGCCCACTATAATTATCTTATCTGAGCTAAGCACTAAGTCAGACAAAAGGTCTGAAAATTCACAGAGAAACTCACAGTAACGACCAGGTGGACGATAGTAATAACAATAAAACGGGTTTTTGGGACTTCCAATTTGGATGGACAAGACTAAGAGACAAGCTTTCAAATGAATTAAAGCTCTGTCTGGGTTTTTGAGTAATTAATAAGCGGAATGGAAGATTGCTGCTAATCCTCCTCCCGGCCCGTGCTACGAGCATTCTGACAGTTAGTGTGACTCGGGGTGTTTGACTCATTTAAACTAACAGATCATCCTGCTGGTTACAGGTTTCTGTTAGGCAGAATAAATCAATATGTTGATCAATTATTATATCATTTACCAACAGGGACTTAGAAGAGAGAGACCTAATGTTTAATAGACCACAATTTAACTGTTTAGTCTGTGGTGCAGTTGAAGGTGCTATATTATTTTTCTTTTTGAATTTTTATGCTTAAATAGAGTTTTGCTGGTTGTTGGTGGTCTGGGAGCAGGCACCGTCTCTACGGGGATGGGGTAATGAGGGGATGGCAGGGGGAGAGAAGCTGCAGAGAGGTGTGTAAGACTACAACTCTGCTTCCTGGTCCCAAGCCTGGATAGTCACGGTTTGGAGGATTTAAGAAAATTGGCCAGATTTCTAGAAATGAGAGCTGCTCCATCCAAAGTGGGATGGATGCGTCTCTCCTAACAAGACCAGGTTTTCCCCAGAAGCTTTGCCAATTATCTATGAAGCCCACCTCATTTTTTGGACACCACTCAGACAGACAGCAATTCAAGGAGAACAGGCGGCTAAACATGTCACTCCCGGTCCGATTGGGGAGGGGCCCAGAGAAAATTACAGAGTCCGACATTGTTTTTGCAAAGTTACACACCGATTTAATGTTAATTTTAGTGACCTCCGATTGGCGTAACCGGGTGTCATTACTGCCGACGTGAATTACAATCTTACAAATTTACGCTTTAGCCTTAGCCAGCAGTTTCAAATTTCCTTCAATGTCGCCCTGCTCTGGCCCCCGGAAGACAATTGACTATGGTTGCTGGTGTCGCTAACTTCACATTTCTCAAAATAGATCGCCAATAACCAGAGTTTGATCCTCGGCGGGTCTGTGTCGTCGAGTGTGAAAAACGGTTAGAAATGGAACGGGTTGGCGGTGTACACGGGGCTTCTGTTTAGAACTACGCTTCCTCCTCACAGTCACCCAGTTCAGCCTGCTGGGATCTGCCAGGGGGGGAACTAACGGCGGCTAAGCTACCTTGGTCCGCACCGACTACAGGGGCCTGGCTAGCTGTAGAATTTTCCACGGTGCAGAGCCGAGGTCTCCAATTCGCCAGCCTGGCCTCCAAAGCTACGAATAAGCTACACTTATTACACAGTACCATTACTGCTAAAGGAGGCCGAGGAATAACTAAACACTTTCACACCCAGAGCAGAAACAGTGCTGGGAGAGGACAGGAGAAGCGCACATGCTAAATCGGCTAAGAGCTAGTAGCTACGCTAACCTAGCGGATTCCTAAAAACACGCAAAGTGAATAATTTAGAGGTGATTCAGCAGAAGGAGTGCTTTAGTTAAGGCACGTAAAGATTACATGGGAAACAAATCGTAATCTAGATAACTAGATCAATCTAACTGCGCAGATTAAACAGCTAACAGATACAGAAAAACACCGCTGTGCTCCGGAACAGGAAGTGATACAATACCGCAGTGAGAGCCAACCACCAGTAGAGGCAAGCAAGAAATTTTCTATCTGTCTTTCTATTCTATCTAAATGTCTATCCAGGGTGAACTTTGCCTCTGACACAGTTACTGCTTGGATAGTCTACACTTTAATCAAATTGTTTCATATCAGCTCCATTGTGGTTGTGTACTGAGTAAAATTAGAAAATGGTGTTAGTGTCCAAATACGTATGGACCATTGTTTGTAGCCTTCTGTTCACTCTCTAAATTTTATAAGGTACATGCCTAGGTTTTTCCAAATCCTAGGAATATAAGTTTTATTTTAAATATATATATTTCATGATCCCTGTTTTTCTTCCTTAAAAATATTTTGGATGACTCATGGAACACTTATTCATTCATTCGTCCATTCACTGAGTGTGAGTTGTAGTGACAGACTAGCGTCTCCATTAAAACCATGCTAGCTGTTAGTTCATAGGTCAGAGCATTAGTGCGTGTTTGGATATTAGCTGACAAAACATTATTTTGTTTTGTTGTAGTTTTTGGTGGCTATAATTTATTTATTTTAAAGCAGGTCTGTGTAAAGAAGGTGCGGATGAAGAAAGTGGTTGTATCCAGCTCTTAAATCCCCATGATTCTTCTGAGTCACTAAGACACACCCACTGAAATACTCCCAACATAAAATCCAACAAAAAAAGTCGTGTTTCACTTGTAAATTTGTCTCTTTGCATGACTTAAGTCTCCATAGATGTAGTTACTGCTCACTTTAATGGCTGTATGAACAGAATGTTTTTTTTTCCTGAGCTAGAAACAGCATAAGGTTTGCACACCAAAAACGTAGCTGAGTGGGTGAGTTAGTCCATCCCAGCCAGTTGTGTACACAATAACTCAAAAATAAGCCATGCTATCATCATGTAACTCACCAATTTAAATGAATACATAATGAGGGCAAATTCTTTTGCAGTTGGTGAACTTTGCTGCACTGCATATATCAAAAAAGTAACTTTGTTTTGTCTCTGTAATATTCCATTGACATGGCTGCCACCTGCTGGATGGTTAGTGGATGCTCCATGGATTATGTCAAATTAGTACTTACTGAACACTCAACACGTCATGTACTCGTCAATGTGCTCTGCCCACCAACACCCGTCTTCATGTCTGCATCAGCCAAACAACCGAGGAGTGAAACATGCGGACCAGTATGTGGGAAAGTATTGGATGAAATATACAACAGAATGGGGAATTAAAGAAGTGACAGAACGTGTGGCGGGGATTATACCAAAACATTTGATCTCCACTACAAATTAGTGATGCCAAACACTGGGCACGTTTCCATAACCTTTCAAATTTGGCAATTTTATATTCCGAATTGTTTTGTTTTTGGCTGCAATCACCAAACATCTGCAAAACCCCTCGACACGTTTGAGCCTCCGGGTAATAAAGAAACCGCAATACATGTCCACGTTCTCACCGCATCGTCACTTTTTCTTTGCATTTTCACGTTGTTTGCATGTAATTTGCCCAAAACCCATTGAAGATGCCGTGGTTTTCCCCCCGAAGTAGAGAAATTACGTCATATGCGTCATATTTTGCCCCTTTTGCACCCACCCTCAAACGAGACTACGGTGCCCAATTGTCTTAAGTACAATTTGTGCAACATGCCCAAATCAAAGCATTTTTCATGTTGTGCAAATCAAGGAATATTTGTAGATCACCCTCTGTGCATTTGCAGTTATTAATGAGACAAATTTAACTTCACAGGAAGTTAGCTTTGAGTTAGGGGAAGTTAGTGTGCAAGCTAACATCAGCAAAATGTCTTGCAAATGATTCCAGAGGTGATATCAGGTTACAAAAAGAGCATTTTCAGTTTTACAAGTGTTTATATCTTGCTAGCCTTTACATAATACATCAGAAATGAAGATGTTAGCATGTAGCTACACCAGGAAGTGATGTCACCATGCTAACCTCTGTGAAATGTCTTGTAAATACATTCAGAGGTGTTACTAGGTTCCAAAAACAGTATTTTCCATTTTTGAAGTGTTTATTTCTCGCTACCTTTTACATAATACACCAGAAATGAAGATGTTAGCTTGTAGCTACACCAGGAAGTGATGTCACCATGCTAACCTCTATGAAATGTCTTGTAATTACATTCAGAGGTGTTACTAGGTTCCAAAAACAGCGTTTTCTGTTTTCGAAGTGTTTATTTCTTGCTAGCTTTTACAAAATATATGAGAAATGTATATAAACACACAAAACGAAGTGGGTTTGATGAGACCAGCAACTGATGTCACGGTGCAGCTCTACTCTGATTGGCTGTCACCCGCATCACTCAAAAACAAAACGGATCAGATTGAAACAGAATGTGACATTTTAACCACTTACAATACCGCTTAAAATATATTCAGGTTAACCATCTTTGAACTTTTCCAAGATGGACAAGAATGTTCCCTGTGAATTTCAAGAGTCTGGCAGTAATAGGACTGGACTTATGCCGAGCACAGACAGACGGAAGGACGGACGAAAAGCCTTCGCAATACCCGATGGCCATATTTGATGGCCTCTGATAAAAACACAAAGTGGAGGAACCAGGATTGCAGTGCTTCATAAACAATACTTAAGTAACAATAGAGAGAATAAAAATAATGTATTCATTCTCCTTCGAACCTTTTCATTCCTCACAGACTTTGACTTTGGCATTAAAAGAGCAGATAATGGAGCCCGCTCCCATGTAGACATGAAAGTCTCATGAAAATACTTTGATTAATTGTTGCAGGTAGTTTTATGAATGTATTCCATTTCAGCGAATAAAAGCTGTTAAATTCTACATGCTGCAGCTTTGAAGCCGTCACAGCGGTGTCATTTCTGCAACCTGCCATAAGCTGTAAAGGATATTATCTGGTTTCAAAACACTGGAGGATGAGGAACACAGATGGACTGAGGGGATGAATCAGTCCCATTCACTCTGTCACCTGATACAGCCACATAAGATTGCATAACGTTTAAATTGAGATATGTGTGCACACTGTGCGTCAAATGGCGTTTTCAGACAGCAGCTCCACAATGACCTCATAGCTCTGGAGTTGTAATTTAAAAAAAGAAAAGGATAACTCCTCTGAATATCCTGCTCCTGCTAATTTGCAACCGTTTGACCCCGTCTCATTCCCATTGTGGTGCAGTTAAATACTACAATATGAACAAAAAGACAAATGCACAATCTGAGGCTCAATAAAATTTCATTATTCTCCTTGTCAAAAGCAGCACACTGGTCCAGATGCATTGTTTGATGCGAGGTGTCTCTATTACACCCATAACAATCTGAGGCGGTCCATGTCTCTGGGATAGCCGTGTCATACCGGCTCCCGCATTGTTCTCCACGCAATGTTTATAGCTATGTGCCTGATATATGATCACCAATAAGTAGTGAGGTAGTAATTACAAGGCCCACACTCTGCTGGATTGCCTGATGAATGCGTGAAATTATAGATGGGAGTTCTTTGTGGAGGCTATTATTACAAAGACATACAGAGACTCGACATACGGCCGTATTATGAGACAGAACAAGCCAGGGGTAGAAATAAATAGCCTACAGTATATCAGTTTCCCCTACCTAATGGCAAAGTAAATATGACCTTCTTAAAATGAGTCACTCGCTTCCAACAAATGTCCAAATTTGAACGTTCAGCTGCATATATTCCTACTGTTTCAACATTCTCTGTTCAAAAAAGAAATAACCAATTGATGACTTAAAAACACACAGGGAGAGCAACAATCTCCTGTTGAGCGGCCCGTGGCACGGAGCGCTACTGCGGTCAGACCGTGTGTCTCCTAAACTAATCAGCAGCACAGGGCCATTGACTTTTTATGGATGTTGCCCTGGCAACAAGGACAAAACTAGAAGGACACTTGTTACAGTGCATACACAAAACCCTCCCTGTTAAATTTAGCACCATCCCTGACTTTATAACTCGTTGATCGCTATTGCAGCTTTGAGCTGCTGTGGACTCGACCATGTTTGTCCTTTCTGAGCATGTTATAGCCATTATCATGGATAATATCCTTGTTGTGAGGTAAATTATACTAAAGGACCATCTTAGAAGTCTATTTGCATGGATTCCGTTTGGTGAAATTTTAGTTTTATTTAATTTATATGTTAGCATGTATTGATAACTTGCTGACATTACCTCAACTAATGGTGCCATGTTACTGAGGCCATGTTCCAGTCAAAATGGTTAATACCCACATCCAGGCCACCTGTTGTAAAAATCACTGGTCAGAAAAATGTGCATTAATCAAACACCTGAACCAAGGTTAGCTTCTTATTATTAGCCTGAGCTGAGCTTATTTGGAAAGTACAAGATTGGAGGTCATGTTCAGGTTTCATTCCTACTGCCCAGGTCATGTCAGTCTTACCCACATGCCACCTCTTTACACATTTATGGGAGTTAGGTGGATTCAGGTACTGACATATAGCGCTGCCCCATCTGGATTTCAAACCGCTTTTCAGAAAACCTATGGGTGATGTCACAGAAGGCCTGTCCATTATATAACCAGTCTATTTCTATAGCACAGAGCAAAAGTGCGCTTGGGGTGTGTCCAACTCTGCTTTGCTATATAATTGGTGCATAAACTGAGAGCAGATTAAGGCACAGAGTGAAAATGGGCTGTATGTAGTGACTTAATTAATCATGGGTGTGTTTTGGGCATAACATGGATTACTCCAGTCACAGTGCCATCTGTCATCCTTTAAGAACCATTTCTGCTTGAACCTGGTGCTTTGTTGTTTGGATGACTTAAGGACCTTTAGGGTGCGGAGTTTTCTACATCACTGTGTTCCTGTGCCCGAGGTTGAACAAATATGAAAGCCGCCATGTTTGTGAAGACTGTGTGTTCCCAAAAAAATATTGAATAAAAAGTGAAGCAGTCTGTGAGTCATAAACACAAGATTGCATCAAAAAGCAGAAGAACGAATGACAGACATCACCCCCGCTGGGAGGAGCTTTTTGTCAGTGGCTGTTCGTCAGTGAGGCCAGGTGGAGCCGAATAAGCCAGTGTGATCGCGCAAACACACGCAGTCAAATTCCTCACTTTTGAACATATACACAACCAGTATGAGCAACAAGGCTTCTGCAAATTTGTCTAAGGTGTGTGAGTATTCTAAAAGTAAAATGTGATCTTAGTGCACCACAGAATACTGAAGTTTTACCAGCTAACATTAGCTTAGCCTTTAGCTGCTGTATGCTGAATCAATCACTCAGTCGAGCTGACTGAACATTTTATATTGCAAATTGTTTGTTCTGTTTTTATTTTAAAAAAAAATCTACACAATATTTTTAACCCCTTAAGCTCTAGACCCTATTTCACCAAACTCAAATACCCATACATAATGATTCATTTCGCAGCTTGTACAAGGTCAAAAATGCAAAGGTTTGGATCAGCTAAAAGACAGGTCCTAGGGGATGTTGTGGATGCAAAAAAACTGAAATTAAATAATACTTGGTAGGAGTAAATTAGTTCCCCCCCCCCCAAAAAAAAACAAATTCCGATTTATGTCTTTATTTGCTTGGTGTTTCAGCTGTGGTTAATTGATATGTGATTGAATGGATACTTTTGTAGAAGCGACTTTGCTTGACATTTGATGTATAATAAGTGTATGTTGGTGTCAGCATTGGTTAGTTATGAGGGTTCAAATGTTCCAAAGCAGGGCAAGTAGGGTTTAAGAGGTTAATTGTTATTGCTCTGACTACAAGAACAGTTCATACTATCAAACTAAGTAATCCAATATAATAACATAGATTAGTTTTATTTAATTTTTTTAACTATCGAGTAATCAAACCTTAAAGAAAATAGCACAGCGCTGTTTCATGTTTGTTTATATTTAAGAAATATATTTCTTCACTTGTCCCACATCAGGAATATTTCAACGTTTTCTGTGCAGGGACCCTTGTAAATACAGATTCACCTTCAGAACTTCCAGTGATGAGCTGAACACCAAAACCTGAAGTTCTAGAAGACAGAAAGGGGACATCTCGCTCTTCAAATGTGAGGAAAGTGTTCCCAAAAACCCCACCAAGATGTCAAAGCTGCAGAGGAGACCTTAATATGGTTTTAAATGTCCTCAAAGTCCAGCTCACCTATTGTCCTGCAAACTCACACCTGCTGCTATACTTCTAACCTAAACCAAAGGCTCTTTTAAAGGACCATGTTGCACTGTAAATCACAACAATTAAGATTTAGGCTGTTAGTGACCATCGATGATCCACGGATTACTTTGTGCACTTCCGTGATCAGTTTCAAAGTATACAGCATTCGCAGCAAACAGCTACGGAAACTTCTGAAAAAAAGTACTCGTGAGTACTCGTGTTTCCGACAGCGGTGGGACGTTGACTATAGAAGTGTCCCAGCGCAAGCTTGAATGGAATGTAGCTGCTAATGTTAAGAATTGAGCCTTTTTGATGCAGTCACGGTAGGAGTCCTGCGAAGATTTAGTGCAAATGCGGCCATTAGTCATAAACACCTGTCAAAATCAAAATAAATGCTTATATTATATATATATATATATATATATATATATATCTGCGTTGAAAAAGTCACGCAATGCGCACAAGGTTCAAGCTTGGCTGATGCAATCACACGTGATTCAATCCATATGGTTTTTGAAAAAAATAAAAAGGTCCGATACTTTTCTAACAGACCTCATATTTTTCGCTCGATAAGAGGGATTCAATAAAATGCTGTGTTTTTATGGTGTGTGGTTTTATTTATTTTTTTAAATACATCTATCCCTTGTTGATTTCAGGCATTTTTCCGCACCTTTTATAGGACAGCAATGGTAGTGCAGTGGTATGTATTTTTTTTTTTCACAGTAGCTGCGCGATGTGGTTATACATGCTCCAGCTGCTCGTGCTGTGTTCCCACTGCGACGGTTTTGTGCATGCTCGTGCACGAAACCGTCACAATCCTAATGTTCATTAATACCACAGCAATGTGGCCTGACAGTCTGGTTTAATACAAATGACAGATGACACTCGAATTGATTGATATTATGTCTGGACTACTGCACAGCCGTGGCTGATGAACACAGTAAATCCCATACATTTACACCAAGTTTATGCTCCCCCTGGATAACAAATAGAAGCTGACATGCTCCAAAATAATTTGCATGACTCATTCTACACTCGGTATCAAGATAGGGCCCTCAGTCTTTTGCATCTCCACGTCCTCTTGTATTTGCAAGAACATACATTTCTTACACAGGTCAAATTCAAGTCATTTATTGCATGTCACCAAGTCTAAATGTTTCTCACAGTGCTGCAGCATTGGCTCAGTTAACCCCGGGTTCTGGTTTTCTTCGTTTATTTTGTTTTGTTACCCAAGCCAACAAAATATGGCCATCGGGGATTGCGAAGGCTTTGCATCTGTCTGTCGTCTGTCTGTGCTCAGCATAAGTCCCAGTCCCATTACTAGAGTCTTCAAATTCACAGGAAGCTTTCTTGGGACACAGACCTTGGACAAGTTCAAAGATGGCAAACCTTGACCTATTTTAAAAGGTCAAGAGGTCACATTCTGTATACTATTCTTATGCTATGAATCATGCAAATCCATTTTGGGGGGAGGGGGTTAGGGGTGGTGACAGCCAATCAGAGTTGAGAGGCACCATGACATCACTGGCTGGTCTCTCTCTGTCTGCTAATTCAACATGGTGGAATCTGCTCCCAAACCACTGCCTTTCTGTGTAAATCTGACATGTTTCTCATATATTATATGAAAGCTAGCAAGAAATAACATTTGTAAAACTGAAAATGCTGTTTTTGTAACCTGATTATACCTCTGAAGTGATTTACAAGACTTCTCTTGGACGTCAGTGTGCACGCGCATTACACACAATCAAAGGTAACTTCTGGTCTTTTCAAAAGATCATGTATGTGCACATGTACGTCCTCGTGCAGATGCTGATAAAACCATAAATAAAGTATTTTTTATGATTGATTGATTGAGTTATTCTGCAACATCAATAAACATACAGAGGTTGTTATGTGTCGGACGCAGCCCGGAGAACCGACCAGCGTTTGAAGGACCCAGTATAAAATAAGCAGAGCACGGTACAAAAGATAACAGAGTTTAATGAACATAACAGTGCTGTGAATAAATATAAAAGTGCGCGGTCTGGCGTGGTGGTTTTGCGGTGCGCTCCCAGCAGCGCCAACGGTCCGGAGCCAGAACCAATTCGGACCCAAGGACCCCCGCCGACACCCCCCAGGTGGCCGCGACAAACGAGTCTGTGAAAGAAGGAATCATTATGTGAGTCCACACTCAACACACAGATGAGAACGCTCAAAGGTGCACAAACAGCAAACACTTCCTGGCTTAATTACTAATCAGCTTCCCACCCTGCAGGCATGGAACATCCAGTTCACAAACTCCACTGCAGTGGAAGCTGATACACGACCAACATACAGCTCAATATAATAAGGTGTGAGGGACACCACATTTACTGACTGTATAATGTTAGTCACAAAATCTAACGTACCTCAGGAAGTGTGCTGACGAGCGTGAGACCTCACCCCCTCCTCTTTCACAGACCATGCATCAAACCTGGACGTTCTCTGCATCCACTGATGATGAGATGGCTCCCGAGACGACGATCTCACCGTCTGGTCACAAGGTCGAGTCTCTGGCAAATACACACTGTGTACTCCAGTCTTAAATGCCACCATGTTTCCAATCCATTGTAGATGCACCACGCTGTGAGTCCTGACGAGCCGCAGGTGATCAGCCCTCAGGTGATCAGGGTGAGGTCCTGATAAACTCAGCTACACAGCCACTCAGTCCCAAATGCAAGCCACCTGGAAGGAAAACAAAAGACAAGACAAAAGACAGAAACAAAAGGCAGCCAGGCCCCCCCAGCCATACAACAGTGGTGAATGTATCAATGATACACTGATAACACAGTAAGGACAAACGGCAATTTCCATTGTGGTCCTTGTGAATTATCACACGACAAAATAGAGGAGCTTGATTGAACCTGTACAAATTATAAATAAGACAATATGATCTTAATAATAAATAATGTAAATAACAATAAATGTGGTGGGCACAGTTCCGATATCCGATAATTATCGAAGATTACTGTTTTCATTATCGGATTATCTTTTAGATAACTTTAAAAACCATTATCGGACTAATTATCTTGTGATAATTTTTGTCTGATCATTTTTTAGACCAATAACGTGGTAAATAAAGCTGAACAGCTACAAACATTTATAAAATTTTAAATCAGTTGAGCACCTACCTGTTAAAAGTTTTCGTAGTTTTTGTGTAGTTCTACCCTCTGCAACACAGAGTAGAGCTGCTTCAAAAAGAAACCGCTCTATCCTCTGCAAGCAAAGAAGAACTTGGCCACGTTAAGTAGATCTGTGCTCTTGTTTTACTCAAACGATGCTTAAAACAAGCGCACAATATAATAAGCATGCGCCACAATATAATAAAATGAGCGCACATTCTCTCCACATGCAAAACATTTTGCGATGACACTTTCAGGGCTCCGTAAAAATGCCTGTTTTTACAAATAAAAAAACTGAATATTTACAAAAGCACATTTATCTGTAAACACCAACACACGACACACATCACATTAACATGTTGGTTTACATAATGAATGACTGAACAATCAGTGTTTAGCAGAGGCACATTTTACCCAGAATCCTTTGCGATCTGTCTGTGTTTGTTACAAAACTTCAGAATTAGTGCATTATTCAATATTAAAAGATATATGTTATATTTTAACTTTGTACAAATGACATAATTGACATTAATGGAGTTATTCTATCCGGTATACTGTTATTTATACACCAAAACCATAACTCACCACTGCTTTATTTACCAAGACCTCCGCCTGACCAGAGTATTGTGATTGGGTAGAGAGCTGAGCTTTGTGGCTGCTTTCAGCTTGCTTCTGTGCTGGAAGCCATGTAGTAAACAAGAGCTTCCAGCAGGGGGCAAGATGTTTCAAAGACATAAGTGCGGGCTCATTGTTTGGATCTGTTGTTGCTTTTGATGCTACCAGAAGCGATCATGGTGTTAAAACTCAAATTCAGTTGTTAGTAGTTGCAAATGTACCCAGAGGCAATACTGGAATTATCGGTTATCTGTAACTTCTGATACATTTTTGGGTGGTTTATCGTTTTATCTTTATCAAAGATAACTTTTCACTTATCTGATTATCTGTTATCGAAGTTAATTTGCTAAATTAACTTCGATTTAAATTAACTAATTTAAATCAGCTGTTTGAGGTTCGATCAACAGATAAATTCTGTTGTCAAAGCTAATTTTTTCCAACTTCGCCTTTTGGCTAAAATAAAGCACTTTCTCAGTAGACGTGATCTTGAGACGGCCATTCATGCTTTCATCAGCTCCAGACTTGATTATTGTAATGCACTTTATTCGGACATTAATCAGTCGTCTCTTGCACGTCTCCAGTTGGTGCAGAATGCTGCTGCTCGTCTTTTGACAAACACGTTTAGACGTGAAGCCTATTATGCCCGTTCCTGTACTCACTCCACTGGCTTCCAGTTGGTTTTAGAATTGATTTTAAAATTTTAATGTTTGTTTTTAAAGCTATTTATGGCCTTGCACCTCCCTACTTGTCTGAAATTTTAACTTTGCGCACCTACAGTAGGACATTAAGGGCGTCTGGCCAGCTTTACTTAGATGTTCCAAGGTCAAGATATAACGCTGGGGTGATCATGCTTTCACGGTAGCTGGCCCGAGACGGTGGAATGAACTACCTCTTGAGTTACGTACTATTCTGACCTAGCACTTTTTAAATCTAAGTTAAAGACTTATTTATTAAACTGGCTTTTAACACTTAGTGGGGAGGTGACATGTTCAGTTATTTTTATGTTCTTTTTTATGTGTTTTAAAATTTATTTTATATGTGTTTTATTTTTGTAAATTTGTGTTTTTAATGTTAAGCACTTTGGACACCGGTCGGTGCTGTAAAGCGCTTTATAAATAAATGTTGATTGATTGATTGATTGATTAATTTTTTGGTTATCTGTGGCCACCACTGTATATATATTGCACGTGGATAATAATTAAACAACTGCAAATTATAAAGAACACAATGCTCATACAGCTGAGGGTATTTTAGCACTGCGTTATATTTTTATTTTGTTTTTTTAACTCAGAAAAAAAAATCATAATTAAAGCAACAGTGTGCAGGACTTTGTGTCATCTAATTTTATCCCAAATATGACAAACCTTTGGCCTGTGGTGATTTTGATATTCATATCTGTTGTCTTTCTAATCAGCTGGCTGATGATTTTAAAATCTTCCTGAACTCTTTTGGTCTAACACAAGTTGTGGATGGACCAACACATAATCTTGGACACACTTTGGACCTGGTCATTTCTTATGGGCTCTCAGTTTCCCTTAAGGACATATCAGACGCTGCTATTTCAGATCACTTTCCTGTTATCTTTGAATTTACTGCTCCTCCATCTGATGGTAAGCCACTTGTTTCCGTCGCTCACCACTGTTTGGTCACCTCCTCGACAGTGGGGGACTTTGCTACTGCCTTCATGGACTCTCAGTTTTATGCTATGAATGGACTGGTTTCTCCATTACTCCCAGATAAGATCCTCTCTTCTTTCCACTCCACATGCACAGTAATTTTGGAATGATATGCTGCAAATAAATCAAGGAAATCAATCCGACCCCTGGTTGAATGCCACGACCCATGCCCTTAAGCAACGCTGCAGACAGGCAGAGAGAAGATGGAAAAAGGACAAACTACAGGTGTCTCTGGGTATTCTGAGGGACAGTCTAACTGACTATCAGAAGGCTGTGAAGGAGACAAAAGCACAATATCTGTCTCATATTATTTCGAGCAGCTGTCATCGTCCCAGTGTGTTATTTCAGACTATAAACTCAGTTGTAAATCCACACACCTCTGTTTTGTTGGACGCTACAACCACAACCTGTGAGGAGTTTCTTCAGTTTTTTATTGATAAGGTTTCATCAGTCAGACAGAATGCTGATCAGAACTGTAATGTTGAGTTGTCTGCTCCTCGTGCACATTCTGCTGTGCTCGAGCAGTTTGATCCCATTTCTTTTGCATCCCTTATTGAATTGTGAAACACATAATACCTACAAGTTGTCCTTTACATGTTGTTCCAGCTAAGGTGCTGAAGGAGGTTTTTAATACTGTTGGGGCGGGTCTCCTAACTTTTATCAATGCTTGTCTTAGATCAGGGTCTGTTCCAGCTGCTTTTAAACATGCTGTGGTTCGACCTCTTCTTAAAAACCTCACCTGGACTCATCAGTTTTATCCCATTTTAGACCTGTGTCTCATCTGCAATTTCTGTCTAAGGTTTTAGAAAAGGTTGTCTTTTTACAGTTACAATCATTTTTAAAAGACAATTTCATCCTTGAAAAATTCCAATCTGGGTTTAGATCGCGACACAACACTGAGTCAGCAGTTTTAAAAGTTCATAATGACATCACTTTGTCGGTGGATGCAGGGAATCCTGCTGTGCTGGTTCTGTTGGACCTCACAGCAGCCTTTGATACTGTGGATCACACAGTACTTGTTTCCAGGTTAGAACATTTTATTGGCATTCAGCGTACTGCACTTAAGTGGTTTAGATCATATTTGGCTGAAAGGAGCTTTTCTGTCATGATTGGGGACCTCTCCTCATCAACTGCTCATCTGTGTTGTGGAGTGCTGCAGGGTTCTGCTCTTGGGCCTATTCTATTTTCTTTGTACATTGTGCCATTGGGGGTCAATGTTAACCCAGCACAACCAACCTGTCCTTTCATTGTTATGCAGATGATCTGCAAATCTATCTGCCTGTGAGGACTAATGGGAAGTGATGCATTGTCATCATTATTTAATTGTATTCGCAATGTAAAGCAGTGGCTGTCCCAAAACCTCCTTTACCTGAATGATGGTAAACTGAGATCATGGTGTTTGAGCGCTCTGGCATATCAAATGTGGTAAAACCAAACTTGGGTGGTCTAGCTAATTAAAACCAGCTGTCAAGAATTTGGGAGTAATATTTGGCAGCTGTTTGAGGTTTGATCAACAGATAACCTGTTGTCAAAGCTAGTTTTTTCCAGCTTCGTCTTTTGGCTCAAATAAAGCACTTCCTCAGTAGACATGATCTTGAGACGGCCAGTCATGCTTTCATCAGCTCCAGACTTGATTATTGTAATGCACTATATTCTGGCATTAATCAGTCTTCTCTTACACGTCCTCCAGTTGGTGCAGAATGCTGCTGCTTGTCTTCCAGTTCATTTAGAATTGATTTTAAGATTTTAGTGTTGTTTTTTAAAGCCTTGCACCTCCCTACTTGTCTGAAATTTTAACTTTGTGTACTTACAGTAGGACCATTACGGGCATCTGGCCAGCTTTACTTAGATGTTCCGAGGTCAAGATATAAACTCTGGGGTGATGGTTGTGGTAGCTGGCCCCAGACTGTGGAACAAGCTACCTCTTGAATTATGTACTATTCCTGACCTAGCACTTTTAAATCTAAGTTAAAGACTTATTTATTTAAACTGGCTTTTAACACCTATTGGGGAGGTGACATGTTCTGTTTTACGTGCTGTTTTAAAATTTTATTGTATATGTGTTTTATTTTTGTGAATTTGTGTTTTTAATGTTAAGTGCTTTGGACAGCAGTTAGTGCTGTAAAGTGCTCTATAAATAAATGTTGATTGAGTGACTGATCTAATGGTGAGGTTGGAAATCGCATTATGCAGTTACAGAGTGGTCCAAAAAAAAGCTCCCAATTTTCTTTTTTTATCTAATTTTTTACTCAGATGGATATTTGGAATTTTTTTTTAAGAAACATTAGCAGAATGATGGGAGATCATGACCTTCAAATCTGACAGAAATGGAAACATTTTGGTGGTCGCTCTTTAAACAGTTGATAATATGCTCTATCCAGGCTCCTTTTTGATGAATAACAGCTACAACACGAATGCTGAAATTTTGATGACTCGCCCAATCATGTTAGTCTGGTATCCACCAGAATTCACTACCTTTTCCTTCTTAGTGCAGGAATGAACTTCGTTGCATGAGTGCTATGTATCGATCAGTGTCCACTGTCACCCGACTCTCATTCTTATGCTGAAAGAGTATGGCCCGATGATGCCATTTTGTCCTATGGCGCACACCACACAGTCACTGTCTCCTGGCTAAGTGGGTGATTGGTATGTTCATGAGCCTGAGCCCAGAATCACATGTTCTGTTTATTGATGTGCCTACTCAGGTGGCATTCAGCCTCCTCTCTGAAGAAATCAAACCCAACAAGCCAAGGCCATTTTCAATCGTCTGACTGATATCCTGACAAAATGCTTGTCGTTCTGCTTTATTGTGATCAGTCTGTGTCTGCAAAATTTGCATTTTGTAAGGAAACAGCTTAAGTTCATCGTGGAGGATCCTCAAAACTGATGACCTCGAAATGCCAACTTCTTGAGAGAGGCGGAGTGTTGATTTTCTCAGGGATTCCTCAAGCCGTTCCTGCAAAGTCTGAATGTTGCTGGGAGTTCTGGCTGAAAGAGGTCAACCTCTGTGACATTTGCTACACTCCCAGTCTCCCAGAATTTGGCAACAAACATTCAGCCTTCCTTCTCTCAGGTACTTTGTTCCTGCCAAAATCTCTCCTCCATTGCCTTTGTGTCAGAAACACAGATTTTGCGGCAAAGTAGGCCTCAGCGATTTTTATCTGCTGCTGCTTAGTATACTGTCTAGTTTGATCCATATTGATGTCAAAGAATCTCCCAGGCCTGCTCTCTACACCACCTGAAAAATATGGGAAAATGTTAACACAAATTTGGGAGGAAAGATAAAATAGGGTGCTGTTTTTGAACCAGCCTGTAAAGTTTGAGGAAATTTTCATGTCTTTTTCTTGTAACGTCTGTAACACTCTTATTTTTGTTTTCATAAATAACAGAAGCATCACTGGATATCTTTCCTTTCCTGCCTAAATAACTCAAGACAAGACCTAACTATGCCCACACACAAGATTAGGTACTTATGGCTTCAACTTTTAGCTTGAGACTGGTTGAAATGGCTCAGACTCCTTACAAATGTAATGTCCATCACAGTGGACTTGCCCATAGCATGAAGTGGGTGAGAGTCTACAACTCTCCTGGACAGGATGCCAGTACATCACAGATTACAGTAGTGTTCAGAATAATAGTAGTGCTATGTGACTAAAGGCCAATTGATGTGTTCTTTTGCAAACTGTAACCTCTTCTGCACGTCTTTTATTTAACAGGGGGACTTTGCGGGGGATTCTTACAAATAAATTAGCTTCACACAGGCATCTTCTAAAGCCCCATTTATACATAGACGGTAAGAGCTCCCGGAAGCGTCCCGGAAGAGTTTTTGGCCGTCTTAAGGATCACACGCCATTGTTAACGCCGGCAATAGGGGGGCATGGCTTAGTTCCGGCTTTACTGGGAATCGTCAAAAAAATTATTGATTATTGTCGAATAATTCCGGAGAATTCGCGTGACGACGGAGACAACGCAAACAGCGCCGTTTGATACTTTTTAAATTGCCGTTTCATCCTGCCCCTTCCTGTAGTGCCGCAGTTTACCCCGTCGTAATTGGCGGCCGGCGTTGTATCCCTAATCAACGGCATGTAAAACGGCAATAGAGCCCACATCGGCATCCTCAAGGGCGTTTTAACCGGCGACAGAGGCAGACAAAACGGCGGCGCTAGCGGACAGTACGCCGTTCTAAACGCCACCTCCTGGTTATTAACGGTGTTCCAAACGGCTGATAGGCGGCGGTCAGTATAAAAATGCTAGCGCACTGCATGCAGGCCTCTCACTCGCGGCCAGCTCCAGATATTTTTGCAGAGAAGCTCCAGTATGCCTCCTAAAAGAAAATTGGCAGTGGCAAAGACTTACCAAGAGGTCTGGTTCAGAAGCAGAGGGGAGGTGGAGACGGAGCAACACATTGAGGAGGGCGGAAAAGGAAGGAGAAGAAAAGGCTGAGGATGATCTCCCTCCCCCTGCAGTGACAGAGGCATGTATTCCTGCTGCTTCAGCCTATTATACTCTATATGCAAAGGTTCCTGGAGTAACGCAGGATTTGCCTGGATAAAACCAGCGATACACAGGGCATTATCGGTGGCAACAGAACACCGCCGTTCTCACGCGCATCTTAACCTGCGATTGTAAAGGATAGAACTGGATATTAACCCCCGTTGCCTGACGTGTGCTGGATGCTACGGCGTCAAAACGCCGCTTAATTCGGTGGATTTAGCGGTGTTTTATCCGCGTATTTGTGGCTAGTACGGTGGTCAAAATGCCAGCGAAATGCTCCGCCCTTTTCTACCGCGAAAACAGCCGGAACTACCGCGAACTTCGGTCTACGTACTACCCGCCGACAAAACCGTATGTGTAAATGGGGCTTAACTGTCACAGCACTTACAGGTAACTCCAGACTGTCTTTGATCATCCTGGAGCTGATCAGTGGGTGAGCCTTTGCCATTCTGGTTATTCTTCTATCCATTTTGATGGTTGTTTTCCGTTTTCTTCCACGTGTCGTTTTTTTTTTTTTTTTTTTTGTCCATTTTAAAGCTTTGGAGATCATTGTAGATGAACAGCCTATAATTTTTTGCACCTGCGTATAAGTTCTCCAATCAACTTTTTAATCAAACTACGCTGTTCTTTTGAACAATGTCTTGAACGTCCCATTTTCCTTAGGCTTTCAAAGAGAAAAGCATGTTCAATAGGTGCTGGCTTCAATTTCAATTTATTTTCATTTATATAGCGCCAAATCACAACAGAGTTGCCTCAAAGTGCTTCACACAGGTAAGGTCTAACTTACCAACCCCCAGAGCAACAGTGGTAAGGAAAAACTCCCTCTGAGGAAGAAACCTCAAGCAGACCAGACTCAAATGTTATATGGCTGGGGGGGCCTGGCTGCCGGTTTGTTTGTCTTTTTGTTTTCCTCCCAGGTGGCGTGCATTTGGGACTGAGTGGCTGTGTTGCTGAGGCTGTCAGGACCTCACCCTGATCACCTGCGACTCGTCAGGACTCACAGCTGAGGTGCATCTGGATGGATTGGAGCATGTTGGCATTTAAGACTGGAGTGCACAGTGTGTATTTGCAGAGACTCGACCTTGTGACCAGACGGGTGAGATCGTCGTCTCGGGAGCCATCTCATCAGCAGCGGATGCTGAGAAACGTCCAGGTTTGATGCACAGTCTGTGAAAGAGGAGGGGGTGAGGTCTCACGCTCGTCAGCACACTTCCTGAGGTACGTTAGATTTTGTGACTAACAGTTATACAGTCAGTAAATGTGGTGTCCCTCACACCTTATTGTATTGAGCTGTTTGTTAGTCATGTATCAGCTTCCACTGCGGTGGAGTTTTGTGAACTGGATGTTCCATGCCTGCAGGTTGGAAGCTGATCAGCAATCAAGCCAGGAAGTGTTTGCTGTTTGTACACCTTTAAGTGTTCTGTGTGTAGAGTGTGGACTCACATAATGGTTCCTTCTTTCACAGACTCGGTTGTTGCGGCCACCTGGGGGGTGTCGGCGGGGTCCTTGGGTCCGAAGCAGCTTCTGGCTCCGGACCGTTAGCGCTGCTGGGAGCGCACCACGCCAGACCGCACCTTTTTGTATTATCACTGTTATGTATTAAATTCAGTTAGCCTTTGTACCGTGCTCTGCTTATTTCATACTGGGTCCTTCAAACGCTGGTCGGTTCTCCGAGCTGCGTCCGACACATAACATCAAAGGGGTGACCCTCTGCTTGGGCCATGCTACAAACATAAATTACAGGACAATTCACAGAACAATTCATGGACGAATATACAAGAAATGCTATTGGCGCACAGGACAGGAGGGTCATCAACATGAATACAACTCCCATCTCTGGATGGAGCTGCACCTTAAACAGAGAGAAAAAACAGAATCAGGCATCAGAAAGACAAAAAATACTGTATAATTTGCCAGTATTAGACAAGAAAAACAGAAATACTAAGGTGATTACCGGCCACTAACCCTAAACTTCACTAGAAAGAGCTAGAATTTAGGTAACGTTGAGGCCGTAGCCCGCTCCAATTACTAATAAATGAATTAAAAGAGTAAAAAGCGTAAAACAAAACTGTACCAGTATGCTAGCCATATGAAAGGGAAAATAAGTGCGTCTTAAGTCTGGAAAAATCTCCACAGAATCTGTCTTTTATTGACGCAGGGAGATCATTCCACAGAACAGGGGCACGATAAGAGAAAGCTCTGTGACCCGCAGACTTCTTATTCACCTTAGGGACACAAAGTAGTCCTGCACCCTGAGAATGTAAAGCCCGGGCCGGTACGTAAGGTTTAATTAGGTTAGCTAGGTAGGGAGGTGCCAGTCCATGAATAATTTATAGGTTAGTTGCAGAACCTTAAAATCTGATCTCACTGAGACAGGAAGCCAGTGAAGGGATGCCAAAATGGGTGTAATGTGGTTGTACTTTCTGCTTCGTGTCAAAAGTCTGGCTGCAGCATTTTGAACCAATTGGAGACCACTAATGCTCGACTGCGGTAAACCAGAAAACAGAACATTGCAGTAGTCCAATCTAGAAGAGATAAATGCATGGATCAGGGTCTCAGCATCAGCCATAGACAGGATGGGACAAATCTTCGCTATATTTCACAGGTGGAAGAAAGCAGTCCTAGTAATATTTCTAATGTGGAGGCCAAAGGACAACAAAGGATCAAAAATTACCCCAAGGTTCCTCACTTTGTCAGTGTGATGTATGACACATGAGCCGAGGCTGAGCATTAACTGGTCAAATTGATGCCGATGTCTCACTGGACCAAGAACCATCATTTCAGTCTTATCAGAGTTTAAAAGTAGGATGTTTCTAGACATCCAACTTCTCACTGCTGCAAGGCAATCTTCTAAGGATTTTATGTGAACGAGATTACCACTAGTTATCGGCATGTATAACTGAGTATCATCTGCATAGCAGTGAAAGGTAATCCCAAAACGCCGCAATATGTGTCCAAGGGGTGCTGTATAAAGGGAGAAAAGCAGGGGGCCTAAGACAGATCCCTGTGGAACCCCAAATTTCATGTCACTAAGGTTAGAGGTAGTGTTACTGTACAAAACACAGTGAGAACGACTGGCTTCATCCTTAAATAGGGGACATCTGATTCACTCCTGTTTGTTCCACAAAACTGACGAACTCACTGACTGAATGCCACACTACTATTATTGTGAACACCCCCTTTTCTACTTTTTTTTTTACTAATAGCCCAATTTCATAGCCTTAAGAGTGTGCATATCATGAATGCTTGGTCTTGTTGGATTTGTGAGAATCTACTGAATCTACTGGTACCTTGTTTCCCATGTAACAATAAGAAATATACTCAAAACCTGGATTCATCTTTTTAGTCACATAGCACTACTATTATTCTGAACACTACTATATTTCCCAAGCCAAGGCTGGTATACCCATTTACAGCTGGGCGGACTTGGACAATACAGATGAAGTGACTTGTTAGTTGTCCAGCTCCTACTGAGGACACTCAGTGATTATTTGCTCTTCAGTGTCATTGTGGCAAATGTATAATTTTAGATTTGTTTTTATTTTTTCATGTGATTATTCAGCTGCAGGCCTGACACTCCATAGACTTTATCCCCACAGGGGTTATTTGGAATTCATGTCAGGGTGGGAGAGTTTAGAGTAGATCAACAGCTTTGGTATACCAGCTATTACACTCTTCAACTATTTAAGATAAGATATTACTATTAATTATTATTATTATTATTGTTATTATTATTATTATATATTTGGCATATTGGACAGCATGGTGGCTTAATGGTTATCACTGTTGCCTCACAGCAAGAAGGTCATGGGATCGATTCCTACATGTGGCCTTTCTGTGTGGAGTTTGCATGTTCTCCTTGTGATTGTGTGGGTTTTCTCTGGGTGCTCCAGCTTCCTCCCGCATCCAAAGACATGCAGGATAGGTGGACTGAAAGCTTTAAATTGCCTGTAGGTGTGCATGTGGGTGCATGGGGCCCTGCGACAGGCTGGCGTCCTGTCCAGGGTGAATCCCACCTGATGCCCTGTGACTGCTGGGATAGGCTCCAGCCCCTCGTAACTTTTAATTGGAGTAAGCAGTTGAACATGAGTGAGTGATATATATATATATACACACACTTTGGGTTATTATACTATATTGAAATAAACATTCCAGTTCTAGGAACATATGAATCAAATTGGTTGGATTGAATAACACTGACACCAATAACATCAATAATAATATTAAATGTAGCAGTACTACTACTAGTGTTGTAGAATTCAAGATATCTCCATTTTTTGAATTGAATTGAATTTATTAGACACCCATGCAACAAAATTTCACTCATATACAACAACAAAACTCATAAACAAATTAGTCACAGAAAAAAGACAGTAAGACCACAAATGGAGACACAGAAGCATTTCTTGGTTGTCCTAGTGCCAGCAATTTTAAAATGATACAAACCCCTTAAATTATACATTCCTTCTCTTTGTGTAAAATATTCTTGAATTCTAAATGGTAATTGCTTATTTTTCGCTTCATACATCAATTGAACAGTCTTGAATGAAATCATATCATAAAGTTTTAATATCTTTGATTTATGGAACAAAAAAGTCCTCCTCCCTACTCTTACCAGTTTGGCGCCTTAGAAGCTCAAGGCCTAGGTGTTTTTCGGACAACTTTCATCTTACCAAGGGAAAATTCTAAGAAATGTCTAAGAATTCGAGGAATTCTAAGATTTTTCTTAGAATAACATCACCATTAGCTATTTTTAGCCTTAGAGTGCTTCGTGGATATGGGCCCTGGTTAATATTGTTAGAGACAAATTTGAGAATAATTGCAGTTTTGCTGACTAGGAAACCAAAATATCAAGTATAATGACAGTGGCAGACATGCCCGCTCTCCCCTATTCTCTCTCTCTCTCACACACACACACACACACACACACACACACACACACACACACACACACACACACACACACACACACACACACACACACACACCTAAATTCATATAAAATCCTTTCCACAGGACCTGTGTGGAGTGATCATGCTATTTGAGTTTTAGAATGTCAGTCAATCAATCAATTTTATTTATATAGCGTCAAATCACAACAAACAGTTGCCCCAAGGCGCTTTATATTGTAAGGCAAAGCCATACAATAATTACGTAAAAACCCCAACGGTCAAAACGACCCCCTGTGAGCAAGCACTTGGCGACAGTGGGAAGGAAAAACTCCCTTTTAACAGGAAGAAACCTCCAGCAGAACCAGGCTCAAGGAGGGGCAGTCTTCTGCTGGGACTGGTTAGGGCTGAGGGAGAGAACCAGGAAAAAGACATGCTGTGGAAGAGAGCAGAGATCAATCACTAATGATTAAATGCAGAGTGGTGCATACAGAGCAAAAAGAGAAAGAAACACTCAGTGCATCATGGGAAACCCCCAGCAGTCTAAGTCTATAGCAGCATAACTAAGGGATGGTTCAGGGTCACCTGATCCAGCCCTAACTATAAGCTTTAGCAAAAAGGAAAGTTTTAAGCCTAATCTTAAAAGTAGAGAGGGTGTCTGTCTACCTGATCTGAATTGGGAGCTGGTTCCACAGGAGAGGAGCCTGAAAGCTGAAGGCTCTGCCTCCCATTCTACTCTTACAAACCCTAGGAACTACAAGTAAGCCTGCAGTCTGAGAGCGAAGCGCTCTATTGGGGTGATGTGGTACTATGAGGTCCCTAAGATAAGATGGGACCTGATCATTCAAAACCTTATAAGTAAGAAGAAGAATTTTAAATTCTATTCTAGAATTAACAGGAAGCCAATGAAGAGAGGCCAATATGGGTGAGATATGCTCTCTCCTTCTAGTCCCTGTCAGTACTCTAGCTGCAGCATTTTGAATTAACTGAAGGCTTTTCAGGGAACTTTTAGGACAACCTGATAATAATGAATTACAATAGTCCAGCCTAGAGGAAATAAATGCATGAATTAGTTTTTCAGCATCACTCTGAGACAAGACCTTTCTAATTTTAGAGATATTGCGTAAATGCAAAAAAGCAGTCTTACATATTTGTTTAATATGCGCTTTGAATGACATATCCTGATCAAAAATGACTCCAAGATTTCTCACAGTATTACTAGAGGTCAGGGTAATGCCATCCAGAATAATCTGGTTAGACACCATGTTTCTAAGATTTGTGGGGCCAAGTACAATAACTTCAGTTTTATCTGAGTTTAAAAGCAGGAAATTAGAGGTCATCCATGTCTTTATGTCTGTAAGACAATCCTGCAGTTTAGCTAATTGGTTTGTGTCCTCTGGCTTCATGGATAGATAAAGCTGGGTATCATCTGCGTAACAATGAAAATTTAAGCAATGCTGTCTAATAATACTGCCTAAGGGAAGCATGTATAAAGTGAATAAAATTGGTCCTAGCACAGAACCTTGTGGAACTCCATAATTAACCTTAGTCTGTGAAGAAGATTCCCCATTTACATGAACAAATTGTAATCTATTAGATAAATATGATTCAAACCACTGTAGCGCAGTGCCTTTAATACCTATGGCATGCTCTAATCTCTGTAATAAAATTTTATGGTCAACAGTATCAAAAGCAGCACTGAGGTCTAACAGAACAAGCACAGAGATGAGTCCACTGTCTGAGGCCATAAGAAGATCATTTGTAACCTTCACTAATGCTGTTACTGTACTATGATGAATTCTAAAACCTGACTGAAACTCTTCAAATAGACCATTCCTCTGCAGATGATCAGTTAGCTGTTTTACAACTACCCTTTCAAGAATTTTTGAGAGAAAAGGAAGGTTGGAGATTGGCCTATAATTAGCTAAGATAGCTGGGTCAAGTGATGGCTTTTTAAGTAATGGTTTAATTACTGCCACCTTAAAAGCCTGTGGTACATAGCCAACTAATAAAGATAGACTGAAACCTGGGGTTGTTCTTATTTTCTTCAATTAGTGATGAGTAGAAAGATGTCCTAGCTTTACGGAGGGCTTTTTTTATAGAGCAACAGACTCTTTTTCCAGGCTAAGTGAAGATCTTCTAAATTAGTGAGACGCCATTTCCTCTCCAACTTACGGGTTATGTGCTTTAAGCTGCGAGTTTGTGAGTTATACCACGGAGTCAGGCACTTCTGATTTAAAGCTCTCTTTTTCAGAGGAGCTACAGCATCCAAAGTTGTCTTCAATGAGGATGTAAAACTATTGACGAGATACTCTATCTCACTTACAGAGTTTAGGTAGCTACTCTGCACTGTGTTGGTATATGGCATTAGAGAACATAAAGAAGGAATCATATCCTTAAACCTAGTTACAGCGCTTTCTGAAAGACTTCTAGTGTAATGAAACTTATTCCCCACTGCTGGGTAGTCCATCAGAGTAAATGTAAATGTTATTAAGAAATGATCAGACAGAAGGGAGTTTTCAGGGAATACTGTTAAGTCTTCAATTTCCATACCATAAGTCAGAACAAGATCTAAGATATGATTAAAGTGGTGGGTGGACTCATTTCCTTTTGAGCAAAGCCAATTGAGTCTAATAATAGATTAAATGCAGTGTTGAGGCTGTCATTCTCAGCATCTGTGTGGATGTTAAAATCGCCCACTATAATTATCTTATCTGAGCTAAGCACTAAGTCAGACAAAAGGTCTGAAAATTCATAGAGAAACTCACAGTAACGACCAGGAGGACGATAGATAACAACAAATAAAACTGTTTTTTGGGACTTCCAATTTGGATGGACAAGACTAAGAGTCAAGCTTTCAAATTGTTATGTGGGCCGCTGAAGAGGAGGTACTGCTGGCCCACCACCACCAGAGGGCGCCCTGCTTGGAGTGCGGGCTCCAAGCACGAGAGGGCGCCAGACCCAGAAGAAGTGACAGCTGTCATTCATCCTCTGCACCAGCTGTCACTCGTTCATCATCATCATCATCACCATAAAGGCCGGACTGCAACTCCACCTCCTCGCCGAGAAATCGACTACCGAAGAGGTAATTTTCTCTGCTGACTCATACGTTGAGTAATAATCTGAACTTCTGTTGCAGCCGTTTTCCTGGTGCTTTCCTTATCTGTGGGATTGGAGTTTGGTGTGACAGCGACGGCTTCGCCTCACACACCAAACCAGATAAGTGGATTAGACAAGAGCTGCACGAGTGTGTGATTGGAGGTGGAGGTGCTCCCTCCTAACTGTGTGCAGACTGTGGATTACTGAGTGTGCGGACTCACACTCATTCATCTTGTCTTTGCTTTCTGCCAGCAGTACCAGGGTCGACAGCTGAAGACAGAGGCCACCTGGGGACTCGGGACTTGGCGGCTCCGGTGTTCTTCAGACCGTTGGTGGTGGAAGCCGTGTGGGACGCAGCTTCTCTCTCGTCGGGGGTCTTCTATCTTCGAGCCTGCCCACACGTCACCTGGTGTTAATTGACTTTGCAAATTTTGTGTATTTAGTTGTGTATTGTCACAACATTAAATTGTTACTTTTTGGCTTATTCATTGTCCGTTCATTTGCGCCCCCTGTTGTGGGTCCGTGCTACGACACCTTCCCAACAGGATTTCTCGGCCAATCGTCATGGATTCCGAGGGGCGTCAACCCGAGCTTGAACGGCCAATGGAAGAGCCAGGAGCGCAGGCGTCAGCGGGAGGCATGTTGAGTGAGCTGCAGCAGATCTTAACCGCCTTCACGGCTCGGCTAGATTTAGTGACCGAGCAGAATGTTCTCCTTAATCGGAGGGTGGAGGCTCTCACCGCCAGGGTGGAAGCGCGCGATCAGGGCGCTGCTGCAGCCACTCCTCTTGCTCGTCCTGGGCCTGTAACAGACGTTCCACTGGTCGTTCAACGACCCCCCCCACCGTCCCCTGAAGCATACATAAGCCCTCCGGAACCGTATGGGGGCTGTGTTGAGACGTGCGCGGATTTCCTCATGCAGTGTTCGCTCGTCTTTTCACAGCACCCTGTCATGTACGCGTCAGACGCCAGCCGGGTGGCTTATGTTATTAATCTGCTTCGAGGAGAGGCACGCACCTGGGCTATGGCGCTTTGGGAGCAGAATTCACGGCTCCTAACGTCTTATACTGGGTTTGTACAGGAGTTCAAACAAGTGTTTGACCATCCCAACAGAGGCGAGACCGCTTCGAGCGTGCTGCTGTCAATGAGACAGGGGCGCCGCAGCGCAGCCGAGTATGCAGTCGACTTTCACATCACGGCAGCGAGGTCCGGCTGGAATAATGTTGCGCTCCGCGCCGCCTTCGTAAATGGACTGTCTCCGGTCCTGAAGGAGCACCTGCTGGCTAAGGAGGAACCACGGGATTTTGACGGGCTTGTCGATTTGGTTATACGCTTAGACAACCATTTAAATGAGCATCGTCGGGAGCAGGCCGGGGGGCGTGACCGGGCACGAGCCGTCCCTCCCCCTTCCGGTTCCGAAAAGGTGACGTCGTCCCCACGCTTCACTGCCAGAGAGCTCCGTGTGGCTACAGCTCCCCCTGCTGAGGAGGCTATGGACACGAACAGGGCCAAAGTTAAGACAAACATCAGACAAAGGAGGCTGGCCCACGGGGAGTGTTTTGTCTGCGGTTCTTGTGAGCACCGGCAGAAGGACTGCCCCAAACGGTCAAACTACAAACGCCCGTCCTTAGAAACTGGGCTAAGGGTGGGCCATAACACGCATGCGGGGAAACCCCGCAAATCTGCACGAATCCCAGTAACGATCCTTTGTGGGGATTTAACCCTTCACGCCCCAGCACTGGTAGACACGGGGTCGGAAGGGAATCTGCTGGATAGCAGATGGGCAAAGGAAGTAGGGCTCACCCTGGTGGCTCTGCCAGCACCATTGCAGGTGCGAGCACTAGATGGCACCCTGCTTCCATTAATCACACATCAGACACAGCCAGTGACCTTGGTTGTGTCTGGAAATCACAGGGAGGAGATCGTGTTCCATGTAACACCTTCTACCTCCCGAGTGATTTTGGGATTTCCATGGATGGTGAAGCACAATCCCCAGATAGATTGGCCGTCCAGGGTTGTGATGCAGTGGAGCGAAACCTGCCACCGGGAGTGTTTAGGATCCTCGGTTCCTCCCGGCACGACGGCTAATGAGGAGGTTAAAGTCCCCCCCAATCTATCGGCGGTGCCAAAGGAGTACCACGATCTTGCTGACGTTTTCAGCAAAGATCTGGCGCTCACTCTTACCCCGCACCGACCGTACGATTGTGCCATCGATTTGGTCCCGGGCGCTGAGTACCCGTCCAGTAGGTTGTACAACCTCTCACGTCCGGAACGCGAATCAATGGAGACCTACATCCGGGACTCTTTAGCTGCCGGGCTGATCCGGAACTCCACCTTCCCGATGGGTGCTGGTTTCTTTTTTGTGGGCAAAAAGGACGGCGGACTCCGTCCATGCATTGATTACAGAGGGCTGAACGAGATCACGGTTCGCAACCGATACCCGTTACCTCTGTTGGATTCAGTGTTCACGCCCCTGCATGGAGCCCAAATTTTCACAAAATTGGATCTTAGAAATGCGTACCACCTGGTTCGGATCCGGAAGGGAGACGAATGGAAGACGGCATTTAACACCCCGTTAGGTCACTTTGAGTACCTGGTCATGCCGTTCGGCCTCACTAACGCCCCCGCAACGTTCCAAGCTTTGGTAAATGACGTCTTGCAGGACTTCCTGCATCGGTTCGTCTTCGTATATCTGGTCGATATACTCATCTTTTCCCCGGACCCTGAGACCCATGTCCAGCATGTACGTCAGGTCCTACAGCGGTTGTTGGAGAACCGGCTGTTTGTGAAGGGCGAGAAGTGCGAGTTCCACCGCACTTCTTTGTCCTTCTTGGGGTTCATCATCTCCTCCAACTCCGTCGCCCCTGATCCGGCCAAGGTTGCGGCGGTGAGAGATTGGCCCCAACCAACAAGCCGCAGGAAATTGCAGCAGTTCCTCGGCTTTGCAAATTTCTACAGGAGGTTCATTAAAGGCTACAGTCAGGTAGTTAGCCCCCTGACTGCCCTGACCTCCACCAAGGTCCCCTTCACCTGGTCGGATCGGTGCGAAGCCGCGTTCCAGGAGTTGAAACGCCGGTTCTCGACTGCACCAGTTCTGGTGCAGCCTGATCCTGATCACCAGTACATAGTGGAAGTGGACGCCTCTGACTCAGGGATAGGAGCCGTGCTGTCCCAGAGCGTGGAGGCTGATAAGGTTCTCCATCCTTGTGCCTATTTTTCCCGCAGGTTGACCCCAGCTGAACGGAACTATGACGTCAGCAATCGGGAGCTCCTCGCGGTGAAGGAGGCTCTTGAAGAGTGGAGACACCTGCTGGAGGGGGCGTCGTTGCCTTTCACGGTTTTCACGGACCATCGGAACCTGGAGTACATCCGGACCGCCAAGCGGCTGAACCCCAGGCAAGCCCGCTGGTCTCTGTTCTTCGGGCGCTTTGACTTCCGGATCACGTACCGCCCCGGGACCAAAAACCAGAAATCGGATGAATTGTCCTGGGTGCACGAAGAAGAAGCCAAAGCGGGGCTGTCGAACCCCACCGAGACCATCATCCCCGGGTCCACTGTCGTGGCCTCCCTCACCTGGGACGTGGAGAAGACCGTCCGGGAGGCCCTGGCAAGGAGCCCGGACCCAGGGACCGGCCCCAAGAACAGAATGTACGTCCCACCAGAGGCAAGAGCTGCCGTATTGGACTTCTGTCACGGGTCCAAGCTCTCCTGTCGTCCCGGAGTGCGTAGAACCGTGGCAGTGGTCCAGCAGCGCTTCGGGTGGGCGTCCCTGGAAACCGACGTCCGGGACTACGTCCAGGCCTGTACCATCTGCGCCAGGGGCAAGGCAGACCATCGGAGGACCTCGGGACTCCTCCAACCCCTGCCGGTGCCTCACCGCCCCTGGTCTCACATCGGCCTGGACGTCATCACGGGCCTCCCGCCGTCCCAGGGCAACACCATTATTCTCACGACAGTGGACCGGTTCTCCAAGGCGGCCCACTTCGTGGCCCTCCCGAAGCTCCCGACGGCCCAGGAGACGGCAGACCTCCTGGTCCACCACGTCATGCGGCTGCATGGGATACCATCAGACATTGTATCAGATCGTGGTCCCCAGTTCTCGTCGCAGGTGTGGAAGAGTTTCTGTAAGGAGCTGGGGGCCACCGTGAATCTCTCGTCCGGGTACCACCCCCAGACAAACGGCCAGGCAGAGCGGGCTAACCAGGAGTTGGAACAGGCCCTTCGCTGCGTCACCTCCGTGCACCCGGCGGCCTGGAGTCACCATCTGGCCTGGATCGAGTATGCCCATAACAGCCAAGTCTCGTCTGCTACCGGCCTCTCCCCTTTTGAGGCATGTTTGGGGTACCAGCCCCCATTGTTCCCGCTGGTGGAGGGAGAGGTCGGTGTGCCCTCGGTCCAGGCCCACCTCAGGAGGTGCCGCCGGGTGTGGCGGACCGCCCGCTCTTCCCTGTTAAAGGCCCGGACGAGGGCCAAGACCCATGCGGACCGCCAGCGTTCCCCGGCCCCCACATACCAGCCCGGGCAGGAGGTGTGGCTCTCAACTAAGGACATCCCTCCCCGTGTAGACTCCCCAAAACTGAAGGACAGATTCATCGGACCCTTTCGTATCCTCAAGATCATCAACCCGGCCACAGTGAAGCTCCAACTCCCAGCTTCACTGCGGATTCACCCTGTGTTTCATGTGTCCCGTCTTAAACCACACCACACCTCGCCCCTCTGTGCTCCGGGACCTACGCCGCCTCCTGCCCGGCTCATTGACGGGGAGCCTGCCTGGACAGTCCGCAGGCTCCTGGACGTCTGTCGTAAGGGCCGGGGGTTCCAATATCTGGTGGACTGGGAGAGGTATGGACCTGAAGAACGCTCCTGGGTGAAGAGGAGCTTCATCCTGGACCCGGCCCTCCTGGCCGATTTTTACAAGAGACATCCGGACAAGCCTGGTCGGACGCCAGGAGGCGCCCGTTGAGGGGGGGGTCCTGTTATGTGGGCCGCTGAAGAGGAGGTACTGCTGGCCCACCAGCACCAGAGGGCGCCCTGCTTGGAGTGCGGGCTCCAAGCACGAGAGGGCGCCAGACCCAGAAGAAGTGACAGCTGTCATTCATCCTCTGCACCAGCTGTCACTCGTTCATCATCATCATCATCACCATAAAGGCCGGATTGCAACTCCACCTCCTCGCCGAGAAATCGACTACCGAAGAGGTAATTTTCTCTGCTGACTCATACGTTGAGTAATAATCTGAACTTCTGTTGCAGCCGTTTTCCTGGTGCTTTCCTTTTCTGTGGGATTGGCGTTTGGTGTGACAGCGACGGCTTCGCCTCACACCCCAAACCAGATAAGTGGATTAGACAGGAGCTGCACGAGTGTGTGATTGGAGGTGAAGGTGCTCCCTCCTAACTGTGTGCAGACTGTGGATTACTGAGTGTGCGGACTCACACTCATTCATCTTGTCTTTGCTTTCTGCCAGCAGTACCAGGGTCGACAGCCGAAGACAGAGGCCACCTGGGGACTCGGGACTTGGCGGCTCCGGTGTTCTTCAGACCGTTGGTGGTGGAAGCCGTGTGGGACGCGGCTTCTCTCTTGTCGGGGATCTTCTATCTTCGAGCCTGCCCACACGTCACCTGGTGTTAATTGACTTTGCAAATTTAATACCTATGGCATGCTCTAATCTCTGTAATAAAATTTTATGGTCAACAGTATCAAAAGCAGCACTGAGGTCCAACAGAACAAGCACAGAGACGAGTCCACTGTCCGAGGCCATAAGAAGATCATTTGTAACCTTCACTAATGCTGTTTCTGTACTATGATGAATTCTAAAACCTGACTGAAACTCTTCAAATAGACCATTCCTCTGCAGATGATCAGTTAGCTGTTTTACAACTACCCTTTCAAGAATTTTTGAGAGAAAAGGAAGGTTGGAGATTGGCCTATAATTAGCTAAGATAGCTGGGTCAAGTGATGGCTTTTTAAGTAATGGTTTAATTACTGCCACCTTAAAAGCCTGTGGTACATAGCCAACTAACAAAGATAGATTGATCATATTTAAGATCGAAGCATTAAATAATGGTAGGGCTTCCTTGAGCAGCCTGGTAGGAATGGGGTCTAATAAACATGTTGATGGTTTGGATGAAGTAACTAATGAAAATAACTCAGACAGAACAATCGGAGAGAAAGAGTCTAACCAAATACCGGCATCACTGAAAGCAGCCAAAGATAACGATACGTCTTTGGGATGGTTATGAGTAATTTTTTCTCTAATAGTTAAAATTTTGTTAGCAAAGAAAGTCATGAAGTCATTACTAGTTAAAGTTAATGGAATACTCAGCTCAATAGAGCTCTGACTCTTTGTCAGCCTGGCTACAGTGCTGAAAGAAACCTGGGGTTGTTCTTATTTTCTTCAATTAGTGATGAGTAGAAAGATGTCCTAGCTTTACGGAGGGCTTTTTTATAGAGCAACAGACTCTTTTTCCAGGCTAAGTGAAGATCTTCTAAATTAGTGAGACGCCATTTCCTCTCCAACTTACGGGTTATCTGCTTTAAGCTGCGAGTTTGTGAGTTATACCACGGAGTCAGGCACTTCTGATTTAAAGCTCTCTTTTTCAGAGGAGCTACAGCATCCAAAGTTGTCTTCAATGAGGATGTAAAACTATTGACGAGATACTCTATCTCCCTTACAGAGTTTAGGTAGCTACTCTGCACTGTGTTGGTATATGGCATTAGAGAACATAAAGAAGGAATCATATCCTTAAACCTAGTTACAGCGCTTTCTGAAAGACTTCTAGTGTAATGAAACTTATTCCCCACTGCTGGGTAGTCCATCAGAGTAAATGTAAATGTTATTAAGAAATGATCAGACAGAAGGGAGTTTTCAGGGAATACTGTTAAGTCTTCTATTTCCATACCATAAGTCAGAACAAGATCTAAGATATGATTAAAGTGGTGGGTGGACTCATTTACTTTTTGAGCAAAGCCAATAGAGTCTAATAATAGATTAAATGCAGTGTTGAGGCTGTCATTCTCAGCATCTGTGTGGATGTTAAAATCGCCCACTATAATTATCTTATCTGAGCTAAGCACTAAGTCAGACAAAAGGTCTGAAAATTCACAGAGAAACTCACAGTAACGACCAGGTGGACGATAGATAATAACAAATAAAACTGGTTTTTGGGACTTCCAATTTGGATGGACAAGACTAAGAGACAAGCTTTCAAATGAATTAAAGCTCTGTCTGGGTTTTTGATTAATTAATAAGCTGGAATGGAAGATTGCTGCTAATCCTCCTCCTCGGCCCGTGCTACGAGCATTCTGACAGTTAGTGTGACTCGGGGGTGTTGACTCATTTAAACTAACATATTCATCCTGCTGTAACCAGGTTTCTGTTAGGCAGAATAAATCAATATGTTGATCAATTATTATATTATTTACCAACAGGGACTTAGAAGAGAGAGTCCTAATGTTTAATAGACCACATTTAACTGTTTTAGTCTGTGGTGCAGTTGAAGGTGCTATATTATTTTTTCTTTTTGAATTTTTATGCTTAAATAGAGTTTTGCTGGTTGTTGGTGGTCTGGGAGCAGGCACCGTCTCTACGGGGATGGGGTAATGAGGGGATGGCAGGGGGAGAGAAGCTGCAGAGAGGTGTGTAAGACTACAACTCTGCTTCCTGGTCCCAAGCCTGGATAGTCACGGTTTGGAGGATTTAAGAAAATTGGCCAGATTTCTAGAAATGAGAGCTGCTCCATCCAAAGTGGGATGGATGCCGTCTCTCCTAACAAGACCAGGTTTTCCCCAGAAGCTTTGCCAATTATCTATGAAGCCCACCTCATTTTTTGGACACCACTCAGACAGACAGCAATTCAAGGAGAACAGGCGGCTAAACATGTCACTCCCGGTCCGATTGGGGAGGGGCCCAGAGAAAATTACAGAGTCCGACATTGTTTTTGCAAAGTTACACACCGATTTAATGTTAATTTTAGTGACCTCCGATTGGCGTAACCGGGTGTCATTACTGCCGACGTGAATTACAATCTTACCAAATTTACGCTTAGCCTTAGCCAGCAGTTTCAAATTTCCTTCAATGTCGCCTGCTCTGGCCCCCGGAAGACAATTGACTATGGTTGCTGGTGTCGCTAACTTCACATTTCTCAAAATAGAGTCGCCAATAACCAGAGTTTGATCCTCGGCGGGTGTGTCGTCGAGTGGGGAAAAACGGTTAGAAATGTGAACGGGTTGGCGGTGTACACGGGGCTTCTGTTTAGAACTACGCTTCCTCCTCACAGTCACCCAGTCAGCCTGCTTGGGATCTGCCAGGGGGGAACTAACGGCGGCTAAGCTACCTTGGTCCGCACCGACTACAGGGGCCTGGCTAGCTGTAGAATTTTCCACGGTGCAGAGCCGAGTCTCCAATTCGCCCAGCCTGGCCTCCAAAGCTACGAATAAGCTACACTTATTACAAGTACCATTACTGCTAAAGGAGGCCGAGGAATAACTAAACATTTCACACCCAGAGCAGAAAAGTGTGGGAGAGACAGGAGAAGCCGCCATGCTAAATCGGCTAAGAGCTAGTAGCTACGCTAACCTAGCGGATTCCTAAAAACACGCAAAGTGAATAATTTAGAGGTGATTCAGCAGAAGGAGTGCTTTAGTTAAGGCACGTAAAGATTACACTGGGAAACAAATCGTAATCTAGATAACTAGATCAATCTAACTGCGCAGATTAAACAGCTAACAGATACAGAAAAACACCGCTGTGCTCCGGAACAGGAAGTGATACAATACCGCAGTGAGAGCCAACCACCAGTAGAGGCAAGCAAGAAATTTTCTATCTGTCTTTCTATTCTATCTAAATGTCTATCCAGGGTGAACTTTGCCTCTGACACAGTTACTGCTTGGATAGTCTACACTTTAATCAAATTGTTTCATATCAGCTCCATTGTGGTTGTGTACTGAGTAAAATTAGAAAATGGTGTTAGTGTCCAAATACGTATGGACCATTGTTTGTAGCCTTCTGTTCACTCTCTAAATTTTATAAGGTACATGCCTAGGTTTTTCCAAATCCTAGGAATATAAGTTTTATTTTAAATATATATATTTCATGATCCCTGTTTTTCTTCCTTAAAAATATTTTGGATGACTCATGGAACACTTATTCATTCATTCGTCCATTCACTGAGTGTGAGTTGTAGTGACAGACTAGCGTCTCCATTAAAACCATGCTAGCTGTTAGTTCATAGGTCAGAGCATTAGTGCGTGTTTGGATATTAGCTGACAAAACATTATTTTTGTTTTGTTGTAGTTTTTGGTGGCTATAATTTATTTATTTTAAAGCAGGTCTGTGTAAAGAAGGTGCGGATGAAGAAAGTGGTTGTATCCAGCTCTTAAATCCCCATGATTCTTCTGAGTCACTAAGACACACCCACTGAAATACTCCCAACATAAAATCCAACAAAAAAAGTCGTGTTTCACTTGTAAATTTGTCTCTTTGCATGACTTAAGTCTCCATAGATGTAGTTACTGCTCACTTTAATGGCTGTATGAACAGAATGTTTTTTTTTTCCTGAGCTAGAAACAGCATAAGGTTTGCACACCAAAAACGTAGCTGAGTGGGTGAGTTAGTCCATCCCAGCCAGTTGTGTACACAATAACTCAAAAATAAGCCATGCTATCATCATGTAACTCACCAATTTAAATGAATACATAATGAGGGCAAATTCTTTTGCAGTTGGTGAACTTTGCTGCACTGCATATATCAAAAAAGTAACTTTGTTTTGTCTCTGTAATATTCCATTGACATGGCTGCCACCTGCTGGATGGTTAGTGGATGCTCCATGGATTATGTCAAATTAGTACTTACTGAACACTCAACACGTCATGTACTCGTCAATGTGCTCTGCCCACCAACACCCGTCTTCATGTCTGCATCAGCCAAACAACCGAGGAGTGAAACATGCGGACCAGTATGTGGGAAAGTATTGGATGAAATATACAACAGAATGGGGAATTAAAGAAGTGACAGAACGTGTGGCGGGGATTATACCAAAACATTTGATCTCCACTACAAATTAGTGATGCCAAACACTGGGCACGTTTCCATAACCTTTCAAATTTGGCAATTTTATATTCCGAATTGTTTTGTTTTTGGCTGCAATCACCAAACATCTGCAAAACCACCTCGACACGTTTGAGCCTCCGGGTAATAAAGAAACCGCAATACATGTCCACGTTCTCACCGCATCGTCACTTTTTCTTTGCATTTTCACGTTGTTTGCATGTAATTTGCCCAAAAACCCATTGAAGATGCCGTGGTTTTCCCCCCGAAGTAGAGAAATTACGTCATATGCGTCATATTTTGCCCCTTTTGCACCCACCCTCAAACGAGACTACGGTGCCCAATTGTCTTAAGTACAATTTGTGCAACATGCCCAAATCAAAGCATTTTTCATGTTGTGCAAATCAAGGAATATTTGTAGATCACCCTCTGTGCATTTGCAGTTATTAATGAGACAAATTTAACTTCACAGGAAGTTAGCTTTGAGTTAGGGGAAGTTAGTGTGCAAGCTAACATCAGCAAAATGTCTTGCAAATGATTCCAGAGGTGATATCAGGTTACAAAAAGAGCATTTTCAGTTTTACAAGTGTTTATATCTTGCTAGCCTTTACATAATACATCAGAAATGAAGATGTTAGCATGTAGCTACACCAGGAAGTGATGTCACCATGCTAACCTCTGTGAAATGTCTTGTAAATACATTCAGAGGTGTTACTAGGTTCCAAAAACAGTATTTTCCATTTTTGAAGTGTTTATTTCTCGCTACCTTTTACATAATACACCAGAAATGAAGATGTTAGCTTGTAGCTACACCAGGAAGTGATGTCACCATGCTAACCTCTATGAAATGTCTTGTAATTACATTCAGAGGTGTTACTAGGTTCCAAAAACAGCGTTTTCTGTTTTCGAAGTGTTTATTTCTTGCTAGCTTTTACAAAATATATGAGAAATGTATATAAACACACAAAACGAAGTGGGTTTGATGAGACCAGCAACTGATGTCACGGTGCAGCTCTACTCTGATTGGCTGTCACCCGCATCACTCAAAAACAAAACGGATCAGATTGAAACAGAATGTGACATTTTAACCACTTACAATACCGCTTAAAATATATTCAGGTTAACCATCTTTGAACTTTTCCAAGATGGACAAGAATGTTCCCTGTGAATTTCAAGAGTCTGGCAGTAATAGGACTGGACTTATGCCGAGCACAGACAGACGGAAGGACGGACGAAAAGCCTTCGCAATACCCGATGGCCATATTTGATGGCCTCTGATAAAAACACAAAGTGGAGGAACCAGGATTGCAGTGCTTCATAAACAATACTTAAGTAACAATAGAGAGAATAAAAATAATGTATTCATTCTCCTTCGAACCTTTTCATTCCTCACAGACTTTGACTTTGGCATTAAAAGAGCAGATAATGGAGCCCGCTCCCATGTAGACATGAAAGTCTCATGAAAATACTTTGATTAATTGTTGCAGGTAGTTTTATGAATGTTATATTCCATTTCAGCGAATAAAAGCTGTTAAATTCTACATGCTGCAGCTTTGAAGCCGTCACAGCGGTGTCATTTCTGCAACCTGCCATAAGCTGTAAAGGATATTATCTGGTTTCAAAACACTGGAGGATGAGGAACACAGATGGACTGAGGGGATGAATCAGTCCCATTCACTCTGTCACCTGATACAGCCACATAAGATTGCATAACGTTTAAATTGAGATATGTGTGCACACTGTGCGTCAAATGGCGTTTTCAGACAGCAGCTCCACAATGACCTCATAGCTCTGGAGTTGTAATTTAAAAAAAGAAAAGGATAACTCCTCTGAATATCCTGCTCCTGCTAATTTGCAACCGTTTGACCCCGTCTCATTCCCATTGTGGTGCAGTTAAATACTACAATATATGAACAAAAAGACAAATGCACAATCTGAGGCTCAATAAAATTTCATTATTCTCCTTGTCAAAAGCAGCACACTGGTCCAGATGCATTGTTTGATGCGAGGTGTCTCTTATTACACCCATAACAATCTGAGGCGGTCCATGTCTCTGGGATAGCCGTGTCATACCGGCTCCCGCATTGTTCTCCACGCAATGTTTATAGCTATGTGCCTGATATATGATCACCAATAAGTAGGAGGTAGTAATTACAAGGCCCACACTCTGCTGGATTGCCTGATGAATGCGTGAAATTATAGATGGGGAGTTCTTTGTGGAGGCTATTATTACAAAGACATACAGAGACTCGACATACGGCCGTATTATGAGACAGAACAAGCCAGGGGTAGAAATAAATAGCCTACAGTATATCAGTTTCCCCTACCTAATGGCAAAGTAAATATGACCTTCTTAAAATGAGTCACTCGCTTCCAACAAATGTCCAAATTTGAACGTTCAGCTGCATATATTCCTACTGTTTCAACATTCTCTGTTCAAAAAAGAAATAACACAATTGATGACTTAAAAACACACAGGGAGAGCAACAATCTCCTGTTGAGCGGCCCGTGGCACGGAGCGCTACTGCGGTCAGACCGTGTGTCTCCTAAACTAATCAGCAGCACAGGGCCATTGACTTTTTATGGATGTTGCCCTGGCAACAAGGACAAAACTAGAAGGACACTTGTTACAGTGCATACACAAAACCCTCCCTGTTAAATTTAGCACCATCCCTGACTTTATATAATTTTCATTGGTTCTGGTACACTCTAATGCTGTTGTGAAAGTGACGTGACACGGACCCACAACAGGGGGCGTTAATGAACGGACAATGGATAAGCCAAAAAGTAACAATTTAATGTTGTGAATCACACAACAACGTACAGACAACAACAATATGGTGACTGTCAATCATACACCAGGTGACGTGTGGGCAGGCTCGACGATAGAAGACGCCTGGAGAGAGAAGAGCTGGATCCCCACACAGCTTCCACCACCAACGGAGCTGAAGAACACCGGAGCCGCCAAGCCCTGCGCCCCAGGTGGCTGCTGTCTTCAGCAGTCAGACCCGGTACTGCTGGCAGAGAACAAAGACAGTCCAGATGAGTGTGAGTTCGCACACTCAGTAATCCACAGTCTGTCTTAAGTAAAGGAGGGAAAACCTCCACCTCCAATCACACACACTCGTGCAGATCCTGGTCAACCACTTATCTGAGTTGGGGTGTGAGGCGAAGCCGTCGCTGTCACACCAAACGCCAATCCTCCAGATAAGGAAACACTCCAGGAAAACAGCTGCAAATAGAAGTTCAGGTTAAACACACACAGTGTCAGGCAGCAGAGAAATTACCTGAATGGTAGTTGATTGCTCAGCGAGGAGGTGGAGTTGCAGTCCGGTCTTTGTAGTGGTGATGATGAGTGACAGCTTGTGTTGATTGTTGACAGCTGTCACCTCCAGCAAAGCCGACGCCCTCTCGTGCTTGAAGCCCGCACTTCAAGCAGGGCGCCATCTTGTGGTGGTGGGCCAGCAGTACCTCCTCTTCAGCGGCCCACACAACAGGTCCCCCCCCTCAACGGGCGCCTCCTGGCACCCGACCAGGCTTGTCTGGGTGACGTGTGTAGAAGTCGGCCAGGAGGGCCGGGTCCAGGATGAAGCTCCTCTTCACCCAGGAGCATTCTTCGGGTCCATACCCCTCCCAGTCCACCAAATACTGGAACCCCCGGCCCTTCCGACGGACGTCCAGGAGCCGGCGCACGGCCCAAGCCGGCTCCCCGTTGATGATCCGGGCAGGAGGCAGCGCCGGTCCGGGGGTACAGAGGGGTGACACGTGGTGAGGTTTGATGTGGGACACATGGAAAACCGGGTGGATCCGCAGTGAAGCTGGCAGCTTCAGCTTCACTGCGGCTGGACTGAGGACCTTGAGGATGGGGAAAGGTCCGATGTATCTGTCCTTCAACTTTTGGGATTCCACTTGCAGGGGAATGTCCTTTGTGGAAAGCCAAACCTCCTGCCCAGGCTGGTACGCAGGGGGCTGGGCACGCCGGCGGTCTGCATGGTTCTTGGCCCTCGTCCGGGCTTTGAGCAGGGCAGAGCGGGCGGTACGCCACACCCGACGGCACCTTCTCAGATGGGCCTGGACCGAGGGCACCCCGACCTCTCCCTCCACTAGCGGGAACAATGGGGGCTGGTACCCCAAACACACTTCAAATGGGGAGAGGCCGGTGGCAGACGAGACTTGGCTGTTATGAGCGTACTCGATCCAGGCCAGATGGTCACTCCAGGCCGTCGGGTGCGCGGAGGTCACGCAACGGAGGGCCTGCTCCAGTTCCTGGTTTGTCCGCTCTGCCTGCCCGTTCGGCTGGGGGTGGTACCCAGACGAGAGACTGACGGTGGCCCCAGTTCCCTACAGAAACTCCGCCAGACCTGGGAGGAGAACTGAGGACCACGATCCGAGACAATGTCTGATGGAATCCCATGCAGACGCACGACGTGGTGGACCAGGAGGTCTGCAGTCTCCTGGGCCGTCGGGAGCTTCGGGAGGGCCACGAAGTGGGCCGCCTTGGAGAACCGGTCCACTATCATTAGGATGGTGGTGTTTCCCTGGGACGGCGGGAGGCCCGTGACAAAGTCCAGGCCGATATGAGACCAGGGGCGACGAGGCACTGGCAGAGGCTGGAGGAGGCCTTGGGCCTTGTGATGGTCAGCTTTGCCCCTGGCGCAGGTGGTGCAGGCCTGGACATACTCCCAGACGTCGGCTTCCATAGACGCCCACCAGAAGCGCTGCCGGACCACTGCCACGGTTCTTCGCACCCCTGGGTGACAGGAGAGCTTGGAACCATGACAGAAGTCAAGGACCGCAGCCCTGGCCTCTGGTGGGACGTACAGTTTGTTCTTCGGACCGGTCCCCGGGTTCCGTGTCAGGGCCTCCCGGACGGTCTTCTCCATGTCCCAGGTAAGGGCGGCCACGACAGTGGACTCAGGGATGATGGTTTCAGGGGGGTCTGACAGCTCGGTCTTGACCTCCTCTTCGTGCACCCGGGACAGGGCATCAGATCGTTGGTTCTTTGTCCCGGGGCGGTAGGTGATCCGGAAGTCAAAACGCCCGAAGAACAGCGACCAGCGGGCTTGCCTGGGGTTCAGACGCTTCGCGGTCCGGATGTACTCCAGGTTCCGAAGGTCCGTGAAAACTGTAAATGGTACCGATGCTCCCTCCAACAGGTGTCTCCACTCCTCAAGAGCCTCCTTCACCACAAGAAGTTCCCGATTGCCGACGTCATAGTTCCGTTCAGCTGGGGTCAACCTGCGGGAAAAGTAGGCACATGGATGGAGAACCTTGTCGGACTCCCCGCTCTGGGATAGCACGGCTCCTATCCCTGAGTCAGAGGCATCCACTTCAACAACAAACTGGCGCTTGAGATCGGGCTGCACCAGAACTGGTGCAGTCGAGAACCGGCGTTTCAACTCCCTAAACGCGGCTTCACACCGATCCGACCAGGTGAAGGGGACTTTTGTGGAGGTCAGGGCTGTCAGGGGGCTAACTACCTGACTGTAGCCCTTGATGAACCTCCGGTAGAAATTTGCAAAACCGAGGAACTGTTGTAGTTTCCTACGGTTCGTTGGTTGGGGCCAATCTCTCACCGCCGCAACCTTGGCCGGATCAGGGGTGACGGAGTTGGAGGAGATTATGAACCCCAAGAAGGACAAAGAAGTGCGGTGGAACTCACACTTCTCGCCCTTCACAAACAGCCGGTTCTCCAACAACCGCTGTAGGACCTGACGTACATGCTTAACATGGGTCTCAGGATCCGGAGAAAAAATGAGTATATCGTCTAGATATACAAAGACAAACCGATGCAGGAAGTCCCGCAAGACGTCATTAACCAATGCTTGGAACGTCGCGGGTGCATTGGTGAGGCCGAACGGCATGACCAGGTACTCAGAGTGACCTAACAGGGTGTTAAATGCTGTCTTCCACTCGTCTCCCTCCCGGATCCGAACCACGTGGTACGCATTTCTAAGATCCAATTTTGTGAAAATTTGGGCTCCATGCAGGGGCGTGAACACTGAATCCAACAGAGGTAACGGGTATCGGTTGCGAACCGTGATCTCGTTCAGCCCTCTGTAATCAATGCATGGACGGAGTCCGCCGTCCTTCTTGCCCACAAAAAAGAAACCAGCACCCATCGGGGAGGTGGAGTTCCGGATCAACCCGGCAGCTAACGAGTCCCGGATGTAGGTCTCCATTGATTCGCGTTCCGGACGTGAGAGGTTGTGCAGCCTGCTGGACGGGTACTCAGCGCCCGGTATCAAATCAATGGCACAATCGTACGGACGGTGCGGGGGCAGCGTGAGTGCCAGATCCTTGCTGAAGACGTCAGCAAGGTCGTGGTACTCGGCTGGCACCGCCGCCAGATTGGGGGGGACTAAAACCTCCTCCTTAGCTGTCACACCGGGTGGAACCGAGGATCCTAAACACTCCCGGTGGCAGGTTTCGCTCCACTGAACCACAACCCCAGACGGCCAATCAATCCGGGGATTGTGTTTTAACACCCATGGAAAACCCAAAATCACTCGGGAGGTAGAAGGTGTTACATAAAACACAATCTCCTCCCTGTGATTCCCAGACACCACCAATGTCACTGGCTGAGTCTGGTGTGTGATTAGTGGAAGAAGGGTATCATCTAGTGCCCGCACCGACAATGGTGACGGTAAGGCCACTAGAGGGAGCCCAACCTCCTTTGCCCATCTGCTATCCAGCAGATTTCCCTCCGACCCCGTGTCCACCAGTGCTGGGGCGTGAAGGGTTAAATCCTCACTCAGGATCGTGACTGGGATTCATGCAGATTTACGGGGTCTCCCCGCGTGGTTATTGTGACCCACCCTTAGCCCAGTCTCTAAGGACGAGTGCTGCTGTTTTGATCGTTTGGGACATTCTCTCTGTATGTGCTCAGTAGAGCTGCAGAGAAAACACTCTCCACGGATCAGCCTCCTTTGTCTCTGATCTGATCGTTTTTTGGCCCTGCTCATTTCCATAGCAATGTCAGCAGGGGGAGCTGTTGTCACGTGGAGAGCCCTGGCAGTGGAGCGTGGGGAAGTTGGCTCCCTTTCAGACCCGGGAGGAAGAGGGACGGCTTGTGCCTGACCACACCCTTCGTCTCGCTCCCGTCGGTGTTCTGTTAATCGGTTGTCTAACCGTATAACCAGGTCGATAAGCCCGTCTAAATCCCGCGGCTCGTCCTTCGTCACCAGGTGCTCCTTAAGAACCAGAGACAGTCCGTTTACAAAGGCGGCGTGGAGCGCAACAGCATTCCAGCCGGCTCGCGCTGCCGCGATGTGGAAGTCGACTGCATACTTAGCTGCGCTCCGACGCCCCTGCCGTATCGACAGCAGCACACTTGAAGCGGTCTCGCCTCTATGAGGGTGATCAAACACCTGTCTGAACTCCCTCACAAACTCAGTATAAACCGTTAGGAGCCGTGAATTCTGCTCCCAAAGTGCCGTAGCCCAGGCGCGTGCCTCTCCTCGAAGCAAATTTATAACGTAAGCCACCCGGCTGGCGTCTGCCGCGTACATGACGGGACGCTGTGAAAAGACGAGCGAGCACTGCATCAAGAAGTCCGCGCACGTCTCCACACAGCCTCCGTACGGCTCCGGAGGGGCTATGTATGCTTCAGGGGAAGGTGGGGGGGTTCGTTGAACGACCAGCGGAATGTCTGTTTCTGGCACACGATCAGCAGGAGGAGGTGCTGCAGCAGCGCCCTGAGCACGCGCTTCCACCTGGGCGGTGAGAGCCTCTATCCTGCAATTGAGAACACTGCTCTGCTTGGTAACTAAGTCCAACCGAGCGGCGAAGGCAGTTAAGATGTGCTGCAGCTCACCCAACACGCCTCCTGCCTGTGCACCTCGCTCTCCCATTGGCTGTTCAAGCGATGGTTGAAGCCCCTCGGGATCCATGACGCTGGCCGAGAAATCCTGTTGTGAAAGTGACGTGACACGGACCCACAACAGGGGGCGTTAATGAACGGACAATGGATAAGCCAAAAAGTAACAATTTAATGTTGTGAATCTCACAACAACGTACAGACAATAACAATATGGTGACTGTCAATCATACACCAGGTGACGTGTGGGCAGGCTCGATGATAGAAGACGCCTGGAGAGAGAAGAGCTGGATCCCCACACAGCTTCCACCACCAACGGAGCTGAAGAACACCGGAGCCGCCAAGCCCTGCGCCCCAGGTGGCCGCTGTCTTCAGCAGTCAGACCCGGTACTGCTGGCAGAGAACAAAGACAGTCCAGATGAGTGTGAGTTCGCACACTCAGTAATCCACAGTCTGTCTTAAGTAAAGGAGGGAAAACCTCCACCTCCAATCACACACACTCGTGCAGCTCCTGGTCAACCACTTATCTGAGTTTGGGTGTGAGGCGAAGCCGTCGCTGTCACACCAAACGCCAATCCTCCAGATAAGGAAACACTCCAGGAAAACGGCTGCAAATAGAAGTTCAGGTTAAACACACACAGTGTCAGGCAGCAGAGAAATTACCTGAATGGTAGTTGATTTCTCGGCGAGGAGGTGGAGTTGCAGTCCGGTCTTTGTAGTGGTGATGATGGGTGACAGCTTGTGTTGATTGTTGACAGCTGTCACCTCCAGCAAAGCCGACGCCCTCTCGTGCTTGAAGCCCGCATTTCAAGCAGGGTGCCATCTTGTGGTGGTGGGCCAGCAGTACCTCCTCTTCAGCAGCCCACACAACAAATGCTTTAATAATATTAAGTGACACTTATAGTGCTAGTTTATGAAATATTAAAGGATTATTAATGAAGTGAGAGGTGTGCATGAGGAATTATCACATATTATAACAAAAATCTGCCCTACACTAAAATAGGGCTGATAAATCAGACACTTTTCCTATCAATTTTACTGCCCTGGAAACTGTGGCAATAAAATCAGGGTGATACAAAAAAAAGACATTGAAAATACCAGGCTTTGTATCACCCCGCTTTTCATCCAATCAGGAGCTGCTATTTCTCAGCCCCAACAATGACACACCCCCATTTTGTGTTACCCTGGTGACAAGTGCAGGATCCTGATATAGCCTGACAATGGGCCCTGAATTGGGCCAGATACTAGCCTCTCTCTCCTAGCCTGTGATTGGTTGGAGGCCGAGACGCTGGCGTAGGCCTCACTTTGATGGGGTGTGAGTGCTGCTCTCCTATTGGTCGTTTAGGATTGGGAAATCTCACTCCAAAATGGAGGCCAGTATCCGGTCTAATTCATAGCCGGGCCGGTCGTCAGGCTAGATCTTGATACAGGATCCAGATCATTTCATTCAACCAAGATGTCTGATCAAGGTGAGAGAGTTTAGCCTCCCTAGCAGGGAGAATTCTACAACTTGAGTCTCATACTGAAGTTGTGAGACACCAAGACGTTAGTGAAGAGGATACTCGTGACTTTATAGAGAGACATAAGAGCATTCCATAATTTACATATCTACATGATTTATCTGCGCTGTTCATTCTACATGATTCATGTGCATGATTATTCTTTAACTATTTTGATGATTATATAGATCAGACCTACTGCGTTACGCTATTTACTATTAGCACAAGTGTTGAATGAACGTTGTTGGTGTAGTGAGTAAATGAGTTGTTATTAAATGGAGTTGACGATAATTATATGGTTCTTGCTCTTTATTTTTGTTGTAATATGTGATAAATATCTTATTACATGTGATAAGGTATTCGCCCTATTGACGTTTCAAATCCCACAAAACTTCGGAGAGGTCGCGTCGCTGCGAGATCTCAGTAACATTGAGAACTGCATTGATACACTCTGATCACGCTTCACTTTAACCGCTGCACACGGACAACACAATTAACATCGCAACATAAAACTATTTTTATATTGTGCCTAAAACTCGTGAATATATTCTCTGGGTTTATAGACGTTGTTATTGTGTTTATCTTATGTAAACGTTAGAATCACAGGCTGTCTCTCTGTTATTTTGAATGGGAGCTGCTGTGAGCTACACTCGCTTCCTGATCATGTCGTTCTGGGGGAAAGTGAAGTTTTCTCTTTAACGTCTTGATTATTGTTCTTTACAACACTGTTTGTCCTCTTTGTTCCAGACTAATATATATAATATGTTTGAAATTCGGTTAAATTCCACGCAGATTAAACGTAGCAGACACGGATTATTTGTTATAATTGTTTTAGCAAGTTTTCAGGGTATCATGCAGCAGTCTCTTATTAACATGATGAAAAGCATAAAAAATTAAATTTTTGTAGTATAATATTCATATACAATTGTCATCATGTGGATTCTCTATGTTGTTTGACTGCAGCGACTCTCTGGCGCGCAAGGGATTATGTCAATAGGGTGAATACATATCAGACTGAGGTGTTAGTACAGACTGAGCATCATCGAGGTCTGTGTAAAAAACATTTAGGGTTTTCACGTATCCCATAATCCCTTGCGTGCCAGAGAGTCGCTGCAGTCAAAACAACATAGAGAATCCACACGATGACAATTGTAAATGAATATTATACTACAAAAATGTAATTTTTTTTATGCTTTTCGTCATGTTAATAAGAGACTGCTGTATGATACCCTGAAAACTTGCTAAAACAATTATAACAAAAAATCCGTGTCTGTTAGGTTTAATCTGCGTGGAATTTAATAAGCGCAAACCGAATTTCAGACATATTATATATATTAGTCTGGAACAAAGAGGACAAACAGTGTTGTAAAGAACAATAATCAAGACGTTAAAGAACAAACTTCACTTTCTGTTGTGTGGGCCGCTGAAGAGGAGGTACTGCTGGCCCACCACCACCAGAGGGCGCCCTGCCTGGAGTGCGGGCTCCAGGCACCAGAGGGCGTCGCCACCTGAGATGAGCAGCCAGGGTGACAGCTGTCACCCATTATTGGACACAGCTGTTTCTACTCGGCACCAAGGTATATCAGGAGGACGGCGTCTCCACCTCAGTGCCGAGATATCGCCTAAGACTGAGGTAGTATCTCTGCATTCTTATTCTGATTAACCAGCTAATCATTTGTTAACCTTTTCAGGATTGTTGACTGCTAAAAGCTATATTGCTTGGATAAGTACTCACCTTCCTGTTGTGCATTGACAAGAGGTGGAGGCGGCTTCTCCCCTCTTCGTTACTGGGTGCTGTCGCATCACACCTGTGTGTTGTTGCTCTCTCCTGCCAGCAGTACCGGATCCGACGAGCGGAGGCAGTGGCCACCTGGGAATTCGGGACTTGGCGGTTCCAGTATTTCCAGGGTTCGGTGGCAGAGGAGATCGGGGTGGTTCCGGTTCGACTGAGACGGGCGTCTCCTACCTTCGAGCCTGCCCACACGACACCAGCAAATTCGACCCCAAATTGTGATTGTTGTACTTATTGTGCTTGTTTCACAATAGTAAACCTTGTTATTTATCTTCCTCCATTGTCCGTTCATTGCGCCCCCTGTTGTGGGTCCGTGTTCCTACACTTTCACAACACTTTCCCCCAGAACGACATGATGAGGAAGCGAGTGTAGCTCACAGCAGCTCCCACTGAAAATAACGGAGAGACAGCCTGTGATTCTCACGTTTACATAAAATAAACACAATAACAACGTCTAAAAACCCAGAGAATATATTCACGAGAGTTTTAGGCACAATATAAAAATAGTTTTATGTTGCGATGTTAATTGTGTTGTCTGTGTGCAGCGGTTAAAGCGAAGCGTGATCAGAGTGTCTCAATGCAGTTCTCAATGTTACTTATACTCAACAAAAATATAAACGCAACACTTTTGGTTTTGCTCCCATTTTGCATGAGATTAACTCAAAGATCTAAACCTTTTCCACATACACAATATCACCATTTCCCTCAAATATTGTTCACAAACCAGTCTAAATGTGTGATAGTGAGCACTTCTCCTTTGCTGAGATAATCCATCCCACCACACAGGTGTGCCATATCAAGATGCTGATTAGACACCATGATTAGTGCACAGGTGTGCCTTAGACTGCCCACAATAAAAGGCCACTCTGAAAGGTGCAGTTTTGTTTTACTGGGGGGGGGATACCAGTCAGTATCTGGTGTGACCACCATTTGCCTCATGCAGTGCAACACATCTCCTTCGCATCATCCGTGAAGAGAACACCTCTCCAACGTGCCAAACGGCAGCGAATGTGAGCATTTGCCCACTCAAATCGGTTACAACGACGAACTGGAGTCAGGTCGAGACCCAGATGAGGACGATGAGCATGCAGATGAGCTTCCCTGAGACGGTTTCTGACAGTTTGTGCAGAAATTCTTTGGTTATGCAAACCGATTGTTTCAGCAGCTGTCCGAGTGGCTGGTCTCAGACGATCTTGGAGGTGAACATGCTGGATGTGGAGGTCCTGGGCTGGTGTGGTTACACGTGGTCTGCGGTTGTGAGGCTGGTTGGATGTACTGCCAAATTCTCTGAAACGCCTTTGGAGACGGCTTATGGTAGAGAAATGAACATTCAATACACGAGCAACAGCTCTGGTTGACATTCCTGCTGTCAGCATGCCAATTGCACGCTCCCTCAAATCTTGCGACATCTGTGGCATTGTGCTGCGTGATAAAACTGCACCTTTCAGAGTGGCCTTTTATTGTGGGCAGTCTAAGGCACACCTGTGCACTAATCATGGTGTCTAATCAGCATCTTGATATGGCACACCTGTGAGGTGGGATGGATTATCTCAGCAAAGGAGATGTGCTCACTATCACAGATTTAGACTGGTTTGTGAACAATATTTGAGAGAAATGGTGATATTGTATATGTGGAAAAAGTTTTAGATCTTTGAGTTCATCTCATACAAAATGGGAGCAAAACCAAAAGTGTTGCGTTTATATTTTTGTTGAGTATAGATCTCGCAGCGACGCGACCTCTCCGAAGTTTTGTGGGATTTGAAACCTGAAAAGCCTCAATGGAGGTCTGATAATTTCCCGTACAAACCGAGCAAACAAGGTTAATAATTTGTTTATTATATGGCTATTATATATATAAACACACAAACTTACAGTATCGCCCAAATATGCTGCTGACTGTGTTGGGCGCATTTGCTTTCTTCACCTCCATGAAGAACTTGCTAACAGATATAGCTGGTAAGCTTTTAATTTGTGTGTTTTTTCGGATGCTGTTGAGATATTTGTGTCTGACTTGGTTTTTCTAATCCTGTTTTTAGCTTACTGGTTTGTAACAAAAATATACGTTGCGGACCAATTGTCATGGCAACTGGTCCGGATATGGGAAAATATCCGACCGGTAATCAGCCAATCAGAGCACGTGTAGCGTCGTAGCCATATAATAATGAAGTTTATCATATACCTATAAATGATACGCCAATATGATTGGATAAAACACTAAAGAATAAATAGCAATACACCCTTTTCGCAGACTGGTAATATTTTTCATACCACCTGAGTAAAACCCACAAAATGAATGTCGCCTTGGTAATCAGCGGAGGACAAGTTTGGACATGTTCAGCTCTCCACAATTTCACTGATACTTACTGGACTGGTAAGCATTGAAAGCCGAGATAGACATGTCCAAACTTGTCCTCTGACACGCCGAAACAGAGGTGTTCCTTTGTCTCGCTTCCAAAGAGAATTGGTCTTTACGCGCGAAGCCTCCGCGCGGCTTTCCATGACAAAATCTCTTGTTAAAAGTGAAATCTACCGGAAAATGGCTGATGTCCAGCTCTTGTGATAACCAGAGAAAGAGCACACGACGGTCTCGTATCCACAGAGCCATCCGTTTAGAAATGGTCCGGTGGCTTGTGCCGCGTCATCGCAGCTCGGAGCTCGGAGCGCGGCGCGCCGAGCGTCCTTAAAGGGGTCCTTAAAGCTGTAGTAACAGACCTTATTCTCTGTGAAGCCCGTAAAATTTTCACCGAAAGCCAGATAAATTTTTCGAATGGTTTCCAGGTGCCAGTCTCTAACAGCTTCTGAAAAAATTCTGATGGAAAAAAAGTCCTTTTCATTCCACCATTTCCAGACAATGAAAATCCGACAAGGGGGCGGGACCACTCCTTCCCAAGGCGTGCTCACAGGCGAATGACGTCACCGACAGGCGTGGAAAAACTCACGCATGCGCACGAGGGTTCAAGCATGTCTGACGTAAAAACATATGAATGAAATCCATATAGTTTTTGAAAAAATAAAAAGGACCATTACTTTATTGACAGACCTCGTACTTCGTGGATTTCGCCTATCGCAGGTTATTTTTAGAACGTAACTCCTGGGATAAACGAGAGACCACTGTATATGATAAAATCATTCACCAATGAATATGGCTTTATGCACCCTTCAGAAAACCATACACCCTGAGGCCTTGAACAACTTGATAACTGATAGTATTTTCAGCACGATGTAGATTAACACTATTCAGATGTAAAAGTGTAATTGTTTGGGCATAAAGGGGAACTTTAGGGTTTTTTATCCTGAGCTCTATTTTTTGGAAGTTTTTAGGTTCACCGTTTCACCCGGGACAAAAACCATTTTTATCAGTGTAGTATTGATATAGAATGCTAACACCAACATGAGCTAAATAGTTATATAACGTAAATGTGTGGGGCAAGCATAAAACTTTCACAGTAAACTGCTTCTTGTCACCACTGACTAGGCAAAAATGTCATTAGAAGTCTCTGGTAGTACGGAGATGGTCCTTATTGAGGTAAACATACACATTTACCTCACCACAGGCAAAGAAACTTTTTAAAGTCAGGAATTACAGAGTTAGTTGCTTACCTTTGTCTCCTGCCTATTCGCATGTGTCGTGCTTCACTGCACCCACCACACCATAGAGATTTCTTGGGTCCTGGATGACAACCACCCAAGTGGAAAACCGGTCCATCTTCACCTCTCCAAAGTAACCATGTATCAGCTGCAGTCAACTGAAACGTGCATCCATTTAACCTTCTCCAGCCACTGCAGTCTTCGGCCCTGAAGCACCTATGTGTTGGATCATGCACAAAGAGAGACGACACAAGGCCAAAATGTTGAAGCTGATGTGATGCTCCCTCACAATGCAAGCGATGGCTCTCATCTGAATCTCTCTAAGTAACCACTCATTTGACACAAAGCCATCTCAGCCTCTGAAAATAAATGTCCTGTCGACCTGATCATCTGGGTTGTTAAAAGAGAAACTGTCACTCTAAAACAGGGGTGCCCAAGTTCGGTCCTTGAGATCTACCTTCCTGACACTCTTAGTTGTCTCCCTGTTCCAACACACTGAATCCAATGAAAGGCTCATTAGAGTTGTCTCCCTGTTCCAACACACTGAATCCAATGAAAGGCTCATTAAAAGCCTGCTAATGAGTCTTTCATTGGATTCAGTGTGTTGGAACAGGGAGACAACTAAGAGTGTCAGGAAGGTAGATCTCAAGGACCGAACTTGGGCACCCCTGCTCTAAAAGGTTTAACTCAGCTGCAAAAATCAGTTGCTGGAGGGCACCTGCCCTGCATGTTTTCTGGTCTACCTGCTCTACTCACACTTGATTATTTAACTTTGTGGTGATTCTGAGCTCCTCGTTGGCTGAACACACCTGACAGGTTTAATTAGCTGTGGGTGGAATAGAAAGAGTGAAAAACACACAGGATAGGTGGCCTCCAGGAACAAATTTGGGCATCCCTGATTTAACTAAAGCTGTCACATCAATGTGCTTTAGACTGAGGAAGCCACTTGGGTGTGGCCCAAAGGCAAAGCATCTTGAAGACTAAGATGTCCTTTTGAGTAAGCATTGAGCTGTGGTTTCAGTGGTTTCATGTCAGGTCTGATTATATGTCATTATTCAGCACATGCACCACCCCATGGAACTGCCCCGAGTCCTGATCTACAACCACCCAGGTAGACCACCAGTTAATTTCCACCTCACAAACATAGCCATCTATGTGGAACATGGATGTCCCCTTAGTCTTTTCCATTTGCTGGGGTCCTTGACACTGTGTGCTGGATCATGCTCAGGTAAGTGAATACCAGATGGGCATAGTATGATAACTGCTGTTCCTTCACAATGCAAGTAGAACGCCTCACGCCATTTGACCACACATCATTCCTGTGCTACCCAAGGATTCTCCAGAGCGACCTTGTTCCAAAGACATCCATTTGTTGCCTTGTAGCAAAGTAAAGTATAGTAAAGTATCATTTATGCCCCATTGTGTGTGTAAATCTATCCACAAACTTCAAACAGTGTGACAATCACTGCTGGCTGTGGCTTAAGAGGATGTAATAGTGTATCTACTGCAAAAGAGTAAAAAACATAGGCATCGTTATAGATGGAGGTGGTCTATGAGGACATTAAATACTTAACCAGATTAAATATACCTGTATAAAATTCTCCTTAGAATTTTATACTATTGCTAAATGCCTTCTTCATGTCCTTATGCCTTGGGTCATGTCTCGTTTGAAGTTTTCTGAGCTACGATGCCCCCAGAATATCCAGTAACACTACTCAGTTTTGTCAGTATCCCTTTCATAAAACTAACACGAATACAGAGAACACTAACACAAAAGACTCCATATCTGTATTTAACGTTGCGCATAAATGATGCTTAACACTGAAAGTGCCAAGACTCCAAAGAGTTGGACCTCTGTCCTCCTCCAAATATACTGGCATCATGATACTCCATCAGCCAGTCTCAGAAGTCCTTTGCCTTCATAGGCCGAGCTCCCAGAGGCACGAATGTCCGTG